>NC_079296.1:14702500-15002500 GCF_023638135.1 Falco biarmicus
CTAATCTCTTCTGTAAGAACAGTGCACGCTCTTCACGTGCTTCGTAAATAAGGCTGCTAGCCTGCTAAAGAAAGTAATACTACAATACTATTTCTTTTTTTTTTCCCCTGGCTTATTATTATTTACAGGTGTCGATTCTGTCTGTCGTATGTTGCTACAGAACCGAGTTGCTATTGATTTTTATTATTAGCGCAGGGACAAGGGTGTGAAGGCTTTGATAGGTTGTGTTACGTCAGTCCGAGTGACCACTCTGAATCAATCCACAAAAGCATACAAAACTTAAACCAAAGACCTGCAGCAGAGCCAGGGGTGGGAGGCCTTTGGTCTCTTCTCACGGCTGGGAAACTTTGGGCCGTGGATCAAAAGTAGTCCAGGATTTATTATAATCGCCTTAACCCCCGTATTGATGTTTGCCTTCTGTCTCCCACGCCTTTTTGTCCTGTATTCAGCGTTTAGCTGAGTGTGACATAAATCAGGTCACGGGCACCCAGCTACACACCACCTTTGCCTTGTCGCAATTCACAAGCAAAAAAGAGGAGGATAGAGAATGTCTGAAGAGATATACAGGAGAGGAAAATGGGGAATGGCTGACCTAACAAGAGATGAGAGAACAGCTAGGTATTGTGAAGGAGAGGAGGAAAGACGAACACGGTTATCTAGTGACAAATAGGTGTCTGCATGCGTGTAGCGGTACATAGCTATGTAACTGCGTGAATGAGCTCCGCCCTGAGCCTGGTGGTACGTGCAGCTGCGGTTCGTGTCCGGGCTCAGAGATGTCAATACGGGCTTCTCTGTTACGGTCAAGTGTCTCTGGTTGCATTAAAAAACCAAACCAAACCAAACCAAACCAAACCAAAAAAACACAGTGACTTTAATAAGACTGCAACCTAATCGAATTCCAAGAAATGTGAGATAAGATGAACTTCTGAATTTTGTTCATAAGCTGTAATGGAGTGCTACCTATATATGAATGCTAGAACATAACTCTGTTTCAGTGTGACCAGAATTTAGCATGCAACTGCATCAGCATATTGACAGAATACCTTTTGAGTTATTTCTTTTTTTTCATAACCTCTAAACTGGGAACAGCTCAAGGTGAAAAGAGACTGTTCAAATCCTCAGTGGTTGCCTCAGAAGGAATAACGTGTTCTTTGTGTACAGGTGAATTTAACACAGCTGACAATTTGTTTTGAGTTAGAAGTATCTGTCACACCTTCATCCCCACCACCACAACCTTTAAGGCCGGTGGGAAAAGCATTCTGTACTCCGTTGCAGCGGTGAAACTTCAGTTGAGCTGCAGTAGTTTGCGTACTTAACTGCAGCTCCTTTGGTGAAAATGAAGTTGTCGTAGAAGTTAGACTTTAACTTGAGTAACGTACCATTTGATACCTTGTAAGCGAGAAAGATTGTGTCCTGAGAGCATGCTCTTTCCCACACTTGTGCCTAGAGTTGTACTTGAAATCAGGTTGCGTGTTAAGTTTAAACCTAATCACACAGACATCTCAAAGTCCACAAAGACACATCACTGCTTAGGGGATTCTTGCAGTATAGCAGGTGCAAAACCTGTTCCAAAGTAACGATCTAGTGAAGCGTTTTCTTTCAGGAACACCATTTTCTCACTTCTCATAGGTTATACACCATACAACGTAATATCTCTCCATCAAGTCTCTTGTGGCTAAACTGCATTCGGCAAATTTGTGTTAGAAATAGATGCTTGCATTTTCACCTGCCGAAGTTCCCTAAGCTAAAGGATTGTGACCTAGGCATTGCTACGAAGCTCAAAGATCGTGACAACAGCGATGGCGAAGAGTGATTTAACACGTAGTTGATTTATGGTTCATACAGGACTATATCACACTACAAAACCGGTATTAATTCAGAGTTGTGGATGTACCGCATGTTCACGTAATAGTTTCTCTACAATTTTTTTTTTTTTTTTTTAAAAAGGTGCCTAAGCTCCCTGACAGCTTCTTCACAGATGCCTCGTAACTAACTACAGAAGCAGGGCTTTTTTGCCTTCCCAAAGAATGAGCATTGTCCAAGCTCTTTCTTTACTACTACTGCTACTACTTCAATGCATTTTGAAAGGTGACTACAGATGGAAGAGCAATGAGCGAGAGGTTTTGATTCTAGCAATGCCCATGCACAACATAACCAGCAAAAGCAAAGGCAAGACCACAAATGCAGCAAAGGCCCTACACAGTTGCAGGCCAGCGTAAAAGCAGGCAAACAAGGAGAATCTTGGGTGGGCAATGCACTATGCCAAGTTCCTCTGCAGCCCAGCTAAAACACAAAAAGAACCAGAATGGAACAAAAATAACCCAAAGCCCAAAGGAAAACAACAAGGGGGGGTCACGGGGTACACCGGGAAATGCTGAACTTTGCAAAAAGTGTACTTTTACAGAGGAACAAAATGGGGAAAAGCATTTCACACAAGAAAGGCTCTTGTCAGACTGAAACAAGTCCACTTGGCTGCATTTCTTGCAGTGTTAAAGCTGAAGGCTGAAAAGCTGCAGCGGGAATCCATGCAGGCCACAGGACAAAGCAGTTCACTCATCGCGCCAAGAGAAGCTGAGGATATGATCAGAAACCAGCCCCAGACCCTCTCAGAGACCTACTGCTCCCACTCTGCCGATATCGTTAGATCAGCAGCACCACCTGCAGAAACAGGTTTTCACACTGCTGCCAGCACCAGAATTCTGTGTTTCAAGGATTCGGGCAGGCGCAGAAATAGCTGTTTTATCAGGATGCTTATCATCCAGGGAAAGCCTGATGAGATCAGCAGAGCACACTTGAATGGAAACAACAAAACTCCGTTTCTTGTTCCTCAGTTGAGCCAATACATTCACCAGCGGCCTTAGACTTTGAAGCCCCTTAACAGGTTTTCCGTGCAGCTCATTTTGTTCCCTACAGAGTGCCGTGTAAGCAGCCTTCCTTGTGGCACTAGGAGAGAACCCATAACTTTGCAGACACCCAAAGAGCTTGGAGGAGCAGCGAGGACCACGTCAGACTGGTTGGTTGGATTGTTTCTTACCAGTTCCTCTATCTGTGTAACGAATTGCTTGTTCGTTAAGATTGCTGGAATCCAGGGCTACTGCCAGCTCCCGGTAACGTGTCTGATGGGCACATGCAGACAGGAGAAAAAGGAAGGAGCAGAAGAGGAGGAGGGGAGGAAAAAAGCAGGAATTAAAGAGGACAGCAAAATAAATCCTATCGAACTGTGGTAATCAGATTCTCCAAACAAAACAAAAATCTACCGTTTCAACAAAAGCAGCTGAGACATCAACACATTTTATCCATTCTGCCAAGGCTTCATTTTGACCCAACAGTGACTCAGAAATAAGAACGGCAGTTGCACGGAAGCCAGATTATCCCCAGTCCCCAAACTGGAAACACCTCCGATACCTGCCTCCCACTGTTGATCACAACTACCCGATGATAGCACAAGACAACACTAGACAGCAGTGAACGAGAACTGTGCATTCAATGAGGTCTCGCTAACACTGCCGAAAGCAGAGTCCCAGTAAGTTATCAACAGTAGCAAATAAGAAAGGGGGCGGGGGGGGACGGGGACACTGAGAACAACCTCCTTCCGTTTCCTTAATATTTGTGGAAGAAACAGCACTTTCTCCATTCACATATGATGTAGACTACAAGCAAAGCAGTCAAGTCAGCCAGTTTTATTCCCCACGGAAACAAGTCACTACTAAGAAAGAACTGACTATCACAATAATACTCCTTATAGCGCCTTTCACTCCAAAGCACCACACAGAGAAAACATCCTTTTCTGGGTAAGGAGAGATGCAGACTCCCTCTGCGACAAGCTAATGTCAATGATGCAGGTTGATTTCCCATTCTTTTCCACTAAATCAAGAATACATCTTTCCATGAATACATGCTGTCCGTTCATCCCACTCAGCTTTTCTTCCCACTGCTGAAAGTTTACGTTCTAAACCAGGATTTTTTGCTTCTCAATGCTTAAATATCATATTGTTCAGTAGGATGACTGCAGACACCGCTGAGATCCAGGAGTGTTTTCTTGAGCTGACTGCTTAAAGCTCCACATCAAATATCAAGAGAATTAATAGGACAAAAGGATCAAAACGAGGCTGTACCCGAGAACACGGGGCAGTAACGTCACCCAACTCTTCAAGTTCACACACTAGATGAATGGCAAAGGACGCACCAAGAAGCGAGCGAGGGCAAAGCCAGATGGTGGCCACTCTGCTCTGAAAAGCGCTACCTTCAGGATGTATCTGGGGAAAACAGAGATCGCTGGATGCAGATTAAGATAGAAAAGAACCGGTCAGCGACTACCTGAAAACTGCTGGTTTTTTGAGTCAAACTCAAACACTCCCTGTAAAACTTGGTGAGATGTGCGGCACGCTATGAACCACAAGTTTAGAAGGAGGACATTTACGAACAGGGCAAACTCAGCGTGGCTGGGAGCAGGTGCCAGTGGCCCTCATGGAGCGATGAATCCCATGACTAGAAGAAACTAAACGGAAAAGGGCCAAAAACCTGTTCCTGGACAGCAATGCAAGTTCTCATCCAGCCTTCGTGGGAGGATGAACAGCATCTGACCACACCTCTACCCACCGTGAACCAGACAACTTCATTTATCTTGTACAGCATCAGAGCGCCATGAAGACCCGGAGCAGTGCTCTAGCGTTTCATGGCAAATTATTTCATCATCCAGCTCTGCTAAGCCATAATTTAAAAACACTACAAAACAAACGAGATAATCGTTTTCAACATCCAACCCCAGCAATCTATCACAGCTCTTTGCAATGCCACCTGCAAGGGTTCCCTCTTACTTCAGTCGCTTCCTTCTTGGCACTTCACAGGAAACAAGAAATCTCTCTCTTGGCATTCCCCGTCTACCTGCTCAGCACTTTTCTCGTGAATCGAGCAGCAAGAATACGGTAATGGTGAAGACATTTAAGGAAAGCAATAAAGTGGAAGACTGCAGAGGGAAACAAACAGAATTTTCTCCCTTTCTTTTTAGCAGGACAGATACTTGTGCTCTCAAGGGAAAACGTATGTTAGGTGCTTCTAGGAAGGTCAGGAACTCCCTTACTTCTTCCAGTTACAGGTCACCTCACCCTTATTGGTTCAAACACTCCTCAATATGAAACATCAGATGGACAAGAGGAATACCTTCACCAGTACATGTCAAAAATGTTTCCTTCATTTCTTCCAGTCCAGACGTTCTGTTTGCTTAACGCTTCAAGATGCAAAGAACAGTAATGTGCCTTAACCACAAGAACTTCCTTCTTCCTCCACCATCAGTTGTGAAACAAATCAAAAAAAACCAACCAACAACTCAATAAACTACTTGAACAGCTGGATTTGTTGGAAACAGAGAGAACTAGGAACAAGACACTTCTCGGGAAATTATGCATTGTGAGGTTCTAATAACATAGCAAAAAAAAGTTAGTAATTCTGCTCAGCTTGGAACGCCATGCTTGATCCATTTGCTTTCACACACGGAGACCTATTTTGATGGGCTTTCTGCGTTTCACAGCCAAGAAAGCTGAAGTGGCTGAGATGGGAAGGGTCTGCCTCGCATGAAGACACCAATGGCGGCAGCAGCTCATGCCAACAATCAGCTTTCCTGCCCTATTAGCGCCAAGTGAGCTTCTGAACAGCATTTTCCTGAACGCAGGATTTTTACAAGACGGCAACTGGAAAAAGAAATCTGTCATGACATATTGCAAGTAAAGATCAGTTTACAAATTATTTCTGAAACCTCAGACACAACGGTCCACATAACAGCCAATCAGATCAAAATGTATCTCTCCGTGCTAAGAAAACGACAGCAGAGAAAAAACTGGGCTCAGAAACTTTGTGCATTTCCAGAGTCTGTATTACACAGCCAGATCAGATGGTATAAAAACTTGTGATTTTAAAAGTTGTCAAACACGTCAGGAATTTAAAGCCAGTGTCTGGAGCATGTCAGTTGGCACACAGTACTTTTCCCAGAAGAGGAGCAGCTGCCTTTATTTCAAGGGTAACTTAAGCCACTGTCTGGGGAGGAAAAAAAAACCAAACCCCAAAATAAACAAAAGAGCAGTTTCTTCCCTCACAGGCTCAGGTTCACACCGGCTTGCTCTCTGAACTGCTAACAGCTGGCTTCCTGAATTCCCTTCCTAACTGGCTGCTTCTCTTAACTTTCCCCAGCTGACCTTCAAGTTACCATTGTCCAATTCACCTTCTGCAAGGGTGGGTACAAACACCAGCCCTATTCAACTGGCTTCTCAGTGAGACCACGAGACAGCTGCGTAACCAAAATGCCAAACAGATACAAAGCAGGAAAAGTCTTCGTATTGTCACGCGCTGTATGTTCAGTCACCCTCTCATATTGTAGAACATTCTGTTCGCAGACCAGCGTCACAACAGCTTCCAGTCTACTGCTCCAGCTCCTTCAAACAGACCTTCTGTTCCTCAGAGGCCTCGCTGAAGGCCTTTGACCAAGAGGATGCCTCGATGAGGTTTTGTGCCTTCCTTTCAGAACAAGGGTTAAGCCTTGCCCCCACTCTCAGAAGCAAAGTCTTACAACGGTCAGTGTGATCTACCCTCACAGCCTGGAAGCAGTATGGGCACCTGTTGGATCCTCCGTTCAGCCATGTCCAGTTTCTGATGCAAATCGTCCATACGCAAATCCTTAGCTGAGATTTTGGAAGACAGGCAGTGAATCTTCTCTGACAGCTCTAAATTCTTCTGATTAATTACCTCACTACTTTTGCTGAAACAAACCAAGATTAAAGCAGCATCACTGTATGTACTATGGGTCTGGGCAAGTACATGTCATAAATTTACAGTCCAGCTAGTCGTAACAGTTAGAATCACAGAAACATCACATCCAGTCACTTTTTTTAAGCTGAATATCCAACCTCCCAAGTCACCACCTGTGGTGCATGCCCCTTGTGATGTTTTGTGGCTCTACCGGGAAGAGCAGTGTTACTCTGCAGTAACAAGCAGCAAATGGACTTACCTTTGTTTGTACAGCTCCTGTTTCAGGTCTTCTCGCTCCTTCATTGACTCTTCGTTATGCTGGAGAAAAAAGAAATGACTGATTCAGCTGCAGACTTCAGCAAAATATTTCACCTTTAGCACATCAGCTGAAGTGGAAAGCATCAGAACTTTGGCAAAACCCTTCAGGACAGGTTGCTTAGAACCTCCTGAATTTGCCAGGAATAAATCTGCTCAGCCTTTTCAAACGCGATGCTACTAACTGAACGTGAGGTCATTTCTGCAGACTTCTGGATTAATATCAACACTGAAGTGTCTGCCTGATGGAGACCCTCCTGAGACAAGGTCTCGGTGGCGCTTCTGTTGCGTGTGGAGCTGGCAAGACTAATGAAGTAAGGTGCCGGATCTGAAGACAGCAACTGGACCATATGATTAGTGGTCACAGAAACCTGAATGAACTTTGCCTTGACCATGGAGAACACAGGGCTTTACAAGGTTAATTAACAATTCAGAATGTTAATTTCTGCCTCTTCTCCGAGCAGGGACTACAGACTTTGCATTAGTGTACTGACAAGCAAATAGCCAAAGGCAGAGCTGCTGGTGAAGCATAAGCAGAGGTGACTCTTACCTTCTCTGCCTGTTCTTGCAGCATAGAGATGAAGGACAAAGTACGTTCCAGCTCCACTACCCTCTGGTGAGATGAACGTAAACGAGCAGCAAGGCTCTCGGCTTCTCCTGAACAAGTTAGAACAGAGTGAGTTGAGGCTGGACCACAAAGAGCTTTTTGGAACTGCTAAGCAGCACTTTCTACTTTGTCAACAAGCTCTTAAGGCAGCACAGAGCTTTGCAAGTCAGTAGACCTGGTTCCGGCCCTGGCTCTACAGGTGGCTCACTAGCAGCTCTGGGCAGTAAAGCTCTCTGTAACTACCATCCTCACTTTGAGGGAGATGACGAAACTTCCTCTGCAGAGTAGGCAATATGTTGGTTGGGATCTTTCTTTCTAATAGAAGAAGTCGCTCAAACTTGGTTCAGAATGAAGGGCTCGGGTAAAACCTACCTTTACGCGATAGCTGTGTGGGAGGGAGGGTGGCAAAAAGGGAACTAAGTTTTAAAAGGATCAGAAGAAAGTCAGAAAGGAACAGCCTGGGGTAGTCACCGGGGCTGAACAGGGCTGACAAGGCTTTAGCGATGCACAAAAGAACCTCAACTGCCATGGGATCAACATGCTCCCACTTGGGGGCAGCTCTGGCGACAGAGGCAGCGATGGTGCCAAGTATTGCCCACTGAGGAGTCGGCCACTGCTGTGAGCTGGCTGCCAGCAACTGTCATGCCTCTGGCTTGAAATTCACACTTTGACCAACAGCTTGAGCTGGAGTGCCCACAGTCAATTACCTGATTTCTTCCCTGCAGCTTCTTGAGTATGTGCAAGGGCCGCCTGCAACTCAGACTTCTCAGAAGTTAGAATTCCAATAGTCTGGACACGACCCTTTGGGAAAGGAAAATCGGCTCAGCACGAAACTTCTTTGCTTGTAATTGCAACATCACTGTTGCCACAAAAGGCTAACTCAGTAAAGGGAAAGAGCTCGTGCAGTTAAGCACAGTCGGGCTGACTCCCAGTTTTCCTGAAGGAACGCGCTCGCGGCTTCCCGAGTAAAGACTATGAATGGTCAGTAATCCAGAGAACAGCAGAAGGCAGGTAGTGTTACTGTAATGGAGGCTCTGCCATACCCGTAGCTGTTTCCTCAGTGCAGCTTGCTCTTCAGAAAACGTATTTTCCAACTCCTTCTTTTCCTGTATAAAGAAATGATGCCTATTTAGCACAAAAATGTAGATAGGTAACCCTTGTTTTGTGTCAAACTAAAAAAGCAGTGATACATTGGTAGGACTTGCAGCATCGAAACGACAGCAGTCTTTTTAAAGAAATACTTCAGCCTTGCGTTATTTGAACGCCTTCACTATTTATCCATCCTAGATTGGCAGTAACAGCATAGCACAATCGCTGCTAGCATGAATACGGTAGTGCTTGGAAGCAAGCTGCTGGCAAGGACTTGTATTCTCCTGCCTCCACCACACTCCTCTAATACTTGAGTATTTAAACGTTCGCTTGTGTCAAAATAAGAACGCTACCTGCCAGGCAGGCCTAACTCATGAAGTCAAATCATTCAACCCTACGCTACAAATGAAACTGAATCTAACATAAGACAAGACCACACGTGCCTGGGCCACAGCCCACTATACTCTCTACTCCGCCAAGGAAGAGATACTATTTTTCTGCCTGTCCAAAAACAGGACACACTTTACCTTCTCCAGCTGATCCACTGCATCCTGGCTCTGCTCTTTCTGTGGAAGAAAAGTGATGCACCAGAGAAAATACTCTCATACATCTGAAACACATTTTCACTTCAACAAAGTAGGATACACGCCCAATTCACGCAAACAGAATTTCCACTTTCTGTACCCCTTTCTGTAGAGGACTAGGAAGTTCATCTTAGCTATTAAAAATACGAGATCTGGAGCTGCCTTCACTAACGTACTTTATTTGCCAGGCATCTTTTTCATCGCTCAGTAGATTGCCACAGTTGTTCTCCAACACCGCTGCTGAAACCCCTCCATGTCTACATCTGAGCATCTACCACCTTCAGTTAAACTCGCATCCCCACATCTGTGCAACTGATGGAAGTAATCCTGGTGTATTGGGGTGATCGCCAGAAATGCTGGGTTTTTTTAAAAAAACACCACCAATTAAAAAAAAAAAAAAAACAACCAACCAATAACCCCAAAGAAAAACGTAGTCTTTTCCTTGAACTGAGACCTCAGACCTTTCTTCCACTGAAGAGCTGGCCTTAAGTCACGCGGAGCCGCACTTGTGTTGGCAGACTTCTGCAGGAGGTGGTATGGGAGGGCTGAAGCCAGATACAAAGAGAAGGGGTAATTCTGTCCTAGCCCATTTCCATCTTAGCGGTGAAGTATTTGGCGATTTGTTGTCCGTAGGTAATGCACCTTTAGATAGGAGGTGAAGGAGACAAAGGTGGCAGCTGCCTACCCAGGCCGCCACACAACTGTGCTGCTGCGTTTGCTATTTGCTTGTTGTCTCCCTGACAGCTTCTTCACAGATGCCTCGTAACTAACTACAGAAGCAGGGCTTTTTTGCCTTCCCAAAGAATGAGCATTGTCCAAGCTCTTTCTTTACTACTACTGCTACTACTTCAATGCATTTTGAAAGGTGACTACAGATGGAAGAGCAATGAGCGAGAGGTTTTGATTCTAGCAATGCCCATGCACAACATAACCAGCAAAAGCAAAGGCAAGACCACAAATGCAGCAAAGGCCCTACACAGTTGCAGGCCAGCGTAAAAGCAGGCAAACAAGGAGAATCTTGGGTGGGCAATGCACTATGCCAAGTTCCTCTGCAGCCCAGCTAAAACACAAAAAGAACCAGAATGGAACAAAAATAACCCAAAGCCCAAAGGAAAACAACAAGGGGGGGGTCACGGGGTACACCGGGAAATGCTGAACTTTGCAAAAAGCGTACTTTTACAGAGGAACAAAATGGGGAAAAGCATTTCACACAAGAAAGGCTCTTGTCAGACTGAAACAAGTCCACTTGGCTGCATTTCTTGCAGTGTTAAAGCTGAAGGCTGAAAAGCTGCAGCGGGAATCCATGCAGGCCACAGGACAAAGCAGTTCACTCATCGCGCCAAGAGAAGCTGAGGATATGATCAGAAACCAGCCCCAGACCCTCTAAGGCCTACTGCTCCCACTCTGCCGATATCGTTAGACCAGCAGCACCACCTGCAGAAACAGGTTTTCACACTGCTGCCAGCACCAGAATTCTGTGTTTCAAGGATTCGGGCAGGCGCAGAAATAGCTGTTTTATCAGGATGCTTATCATCCAGGGAAAGCCTGATGAGATCGGCAGAGCACACTTGAATGGAAACAACAAAACTCCGTTTCTTGTTCCTCAGTTGAGCCAATACATTCACCAGCGGCCTTAGACTTTGAAGCCCCTTAACAGGTTTTCCGTGCAGCTCATTTTGTTCCCTACAGAGTGCCGTGTAAGCAGCCTTCCTTGTGGCACTAGGAGAGAACCCATAACTTTGCAGACACCCAAAGAGCTTGGAGGAGCAGCGAGGACCACGTCAGACTGGTTGGTTGGATTGTTTCTTACCAGTTCCTCTATCTGTGTAACGAATTGCTTGTTCGTTAAGATTGCTGGAATCCAGGGCTACTGCCAGCTCCCGGTAACGTGTCTGATGGGCACATGCAGACAGGAGAAAAAGGAAGGAGCAGAAGAGGAGGAGGGGAGGAAAAAAGCAGGAATTAAAGAGGACAGCAAAATAAATCCTATCGAACTGTGGTAATCAGATTCTCCAAACAAAACAAAAATCTACCGTTTCAACAAAAGCAGCTGAGACATCAACACATTTTATCCATTCTGCCAAGGCTTCATTTTGACCCAACAGTGACTCAGAAATAAGAACGGCAGTTGCACGGAAGCCAGATTATCCCCAGTCCCCAAACTGGAAACACCTCCGATACCTGCCTCCCACTGTTGATCACAACTACCCGATGATAGCACAAGACAACACTAGACAGCAGTGAACGAGAACTGTGCATTCAATGAGGTCTCGCTAACACTGCCGAAAGCAGAGTCCCAGTAAGTTATCAACAGTAGCAAATAAGAAAGGGGGCGGGGGGGGACGGGGACACTGAGAACAACCTCCTTCCGTTTCCTTAATATTTGTGGAAGAAACAGCACTTTCTCCATTCACATATGATGTAGACTACAAGCAAAGCAGTCAAGTCAGCCAGTTTTATTCCCCACGGAAACAAGTCACTACTAAGAAAGAACTGACTATCACAATAATACTCCTTATAGCGCCTTTCACTCCAAAGCACCACACAGAGAAAACATCCTTTTCTGGGTAAGGAGAGATGCAGACTCCCTCTGCGACAAGCTAATGTCAATGATGCAGGTTGATTTCCCATTCTTTTCCACTAAATCAAGAATACATCTTTCCATGAATACATGCTGTCCGTTCATCCCACTCAGCTTTTCTTCCCACTGCTGAAAGTTTACGTTCTAAACCAGGATTTTTTGCTTCTCAATGCTTAAATATCATATTGTTCAGTAGGATGACTGCAGACACCGCTGAGATCCAGGAGTGTTTTCTTGAGCTGACTGCTTAAAGCTCCACATCAAATATCAAGAGAATTAATAGGACAAAAGGATCAAAACGAGGCTGTACCCGAGAACACGGGGCAGTAACGTCACCCAACTCTTCAAGTTCACACACTAGATGAATGGCAAAGGACGCACCAAGAAGCGAGCGAGGGCAAAGCCAGATGGTGGCCACTCTGCTCTGAAAAGCGCTACCTTCAGGATGTATCTGGGGAAAACAGAGATCGCTGGATGCAGATTAAGATAGAAAAGAACCGGTCAGCGACTACCTGAAAACTGCTGGTTTTTTGAGTCAAACTCAAACACTCCCTGTAAAACTTGGTGAGATGTGCGGCACGCTATGAACCACAAGTTTAGAAGGAGGACATTTACGAACAGGGCAAACTCAGCGTGGCTGGGAGCAGGTGCCAGTGGCCCTCATGGAGCGATGAATCCCATGACTAGAAGAAACTAAACGGAAAAGGGCCAAAAACCTGTTCCTGGACAGCAATGCAAGTTCTCATCCAGCCTTCGTGGGAGGATGAACAGCATCTGACCACACCTCTACCCACCGTGAACCAGACAACTTCATTTATCTTGTACAGCATCAGAGCGCCATGAAGACCCGGAGCAGTGCTCTAGCGTTTCATGGCAAATTATTTCATCATCCAGCTCTGCTAAGCCATAATTTAAAAACACTACAAAACAAACGAGATAATCGTTTTCAACATCCAACCCCAGCAATCTATCACAGCTCTTTGCAATGCCACCTGCAAGGGTTCCCTCTTACTTCAGTCGCTTCCTTCTTGGCACTTCACAGGAAACAAGAAATCTCTCTCTTGGCATTCCCCGTCTACCTGCTCAGCACTTTTCTCGTGAATTGAGCAGCAAGAATACGGTAATGGTGAAGACATTTAAGGAAAGCAATAAAGTGGAAGACTGCAGAGGGAAACAAACAGAATTTTCTCCCTTTCTTTTTAGCAGGACAGATACTTGTGCTCTCAAGGGAAAACGTATGTTAGGTGCTTCTAGGAAGGTCAGGAACTCCCTTACTTCTTCCAGTTACAGGTCACCTCACCCTTATTGGTTCAAACACTCCTCAATATGAAACATCAGATGGACAAGAGGAATACCTTCACCAGTACATGTCAAAAATGTTTCCTTCATTTCTTCCAGTCCAGACGTTCTGTTTGCTTAACGCTTCAAGATGCAAAGAACAGTAATGTGCCTTAACCACAAGAACTTCCTTCTTCCTCCACCATCAGTTGTGAAACAAATCAAAAAAAACCAACCAACAACTCAATAAACTACTTGAACAGCTGGATTTGTTGGAAACAGAGAGAACTAGGAACAAGACACTTCTCGGGAAATTATGCATTGTGAGGTTCTAATAACATAGCAAAAAAAAGTTAGTAATTCTGCTCAGCTTGGAACGCCATGCTTGATCCATTTGCTTTCACACACGGAGACCTATTTTGATGGGCTTTCTGCGTTTCACAGCCAAGAAAGCTGAAGTGGCTGAGATGGGAAGGGTCTGCCTCGCATGAAGACACCAATGGCGGCAGCAGCTCATGCCAACAATCAGCTTTCCTGCCCTATTAGCGCCAAGTGAGCTTCTGAACAGCATTTTCCTGAACGCAGGATTTTTACAAGACGGCAACTGGAAAAAGAAATCTGTCATGACATATTGCAAGTAAAGATCAGTTTACAAATTATTTCTGAAACCTCAGACACAACGGTCCACATAACAGCCAATCAGATCAAAATGTATCTCTTCGTGCTAAGAAAACGACAGCAGAGAAAAAACTGGGCTCAGAAACTTTGTGCATTTCCAGAGTCTGTATTACACAGCCAGATCAGATGGTATAAAAACTTGTGATTTTAAAAGTTGTCAAACACGTCAGGAATTTAAAGCCAGTGTCTGGAGCATGTCAGTTGGCACACAGTACTTTTCCCAGAAGAGGAGCAGCTGCCTTTATTTCAAGGGTAACTTAAGCCACTGTCTGGGGAGGAAAAAAAAACCAAACCCCAAAATAAACAAAAGAGCAGTTTCTTCCCTCACAGGCTCAGGTTCACACCGGCTTGCTCTCTGAACTGCTAACAGCTGGCTTCCTGAATTCCCTTCCTAACTGGCTGCTTCTCTTAACTTTCCCCAGCTGACCTTCAAGTTACCATTGTCCAATTCACCTTCTGCAAGGGTGGGTACAAACACCAGCCCTATTCAACTGGCTTCTCAGTGAGACCACGAGACAGCTGCGTAACCAAAATGCCAAACAGATACAAAGCAGGAAAAGTCTTCGTATTGTCACGCGCTGTATGTTCAGTCACCCTCTCATATTGTAGAACATTCTGTTCGCAGACCAGCGTCACAACAGCTTCCAGTCTACTGCTCCAGCTCCTTCAAACAGACCTTCTGTTCCTCAGAGGCCTCGCTGAAGGCCTTTGACCAAGAGGATGCCTTGATGAGGTTTTGTGCCTTCCTTTCAGAACAAGGGTTAAGCCTTGCCCCCACTCTCAGAAGCAAAGTCTTACAACGGTCAGTGTGATCTACCCTCGCAGCCTGGAAGCAGTATGGGCACCTGTTGGATCCTCCGTTCAGCCATGTCCAGTTTCTGATGCAAATCGTCCATACGCAAATCCTTAGCTGAGATTTTGGAAGACAGGCAGTGAATCTTCTCTGACAGCTCTAAATTCTTCTGATTAATTACCTCACTACTTTTGCTGAAACAAACCAAGATTAAAGCAGCATCACTGTATGTACTATGGGTCTGGGCAAGTACATGTCATAAATTTACAGTCCAGCTAGTCGTAACAGTTAGAATCACAGAAACATCACATCCAGTCACTTTTTTTAAGCTGAATATCCAACCTCCCAAGTCACCACCTGTGGTGCATGCCCCTTGTGATGTTTTGTGGCTCTACCGGGAAGAGCAGTGTTACTCTGCAGTAACAAGCAGCAAATGGACTTACCTTTGTTTGTACAGCTCCTGTTTCAGGTCTTCTCGCTCCTTCATTGACTCTTCGTTATGCTGGAGAAAAAAGAAATGACTGATTCAGCTGCAGACTTCAGCAAAATATTTCACCTTTAGCACATCAGCTGAAGTGGAAAGCATCAGAACTTTGGCAAAACCCTTCAGGACAGGTTGCTTAGAACCTCCTGAATTTGCCAGGAATAAATCTGCTCAGCCTTTTCAAACGCGATGCTACTAACTGAACGTGAGGTCATTTCTGCAGACTTCTGGATTAATATCAACACTGAAGTGTCTGCCTGATGGAGACCCTCCTGAGACAAGGTCTCGGTGGCGCTTCTGTTGCGTGTGGAGCTGGCAAGACTAATGAAGTAAGGTGCCGGATCTGAAGACAGCAACTGGACCATATGATTAGTGGTCACAGAAACCTGAATGAACTTTGCCTTGACCATGGAGAACACAGGGCTTTACAAGGTTAATTAACAATTCAGAATGTTAATTTCTGCCTCTTCTCCGAGCAGGGACTACAGACTTTGCATTAGTGTACTGACAAGCAAATAGCCAAAGGCAGAGCTGCTGGTGAAGCATAAGCAGAGGTGACTCTTACCTTCTCTGCCTGTTCTTGCAGCATAGAGATGAAGGACAAAGTACGTTCCAGCTCCACTACCCTCTGGTGAGATGAACGTAAACGAGCAGCAAGGCTCTCGGCTTCTCCTGAACAAGTTAGAACAGAGTGAGTTGAGGCTGGACCACAAAGAGCTTTTTGGAACTGCTAAGCAGCACTTTCTACTTTGTCAACAAGCTCTTAAGGCAGCACAGAGCTTTGCAAGTCAGTAGACCTGGTTCCGGCCCTGGCTCTACAGGTGGCTCACTAGCAGCTCTGGGCAGTAAAGCTCTCTGTAACTACCATCCTCACTTTGAGGGAGATGACGAAACTTCCTCTGCAGAGTAGGCAATATGTTGGTTGGGATCTTTCTTTCTAATAGAAGAAGTCGCTCAAACTTGGTTCAGAATGAAGGGCTCGGGTAAAACCTACCTTTACGCGATAGCTGTGTGGGAGGGAGGGTGGCAAAAAGGGAACTAAGTTTTAAAAGGATCAGAAGAAAGTCAGAAAGGAACAGCCTGGGGTAGTCACCGGGGCTGAACAGGGCTGACAAGGCTTTAGCGATGCACAAAAGAACCTCAACTGCCATGGGATCAACATGCTCCCACTTGGGGGCAGCTCTGGCGACAGAGGCAGCGATGGTGCCAAGTATTGCCCACTGAGGAGTCGGCCACTGCTGTGAGCTGGCTGCCAGCAACTGTCATGCCTCTGGCTTGAAATTCACACTTTGACCAACAGCTTGAGCTGGAGTGCCCACAGTCAATTACCTGATTTCTTCCCTGCAGCTTCTTGAGTATGTGCAAGGGCCGCCTGCAACTCAGACTTCTCAGAAGTTAGAATTCCAATAGTCTGGACACGACCCTTTGGGAAAGGAAAATCGGCTCAGCACGAAACTTCTTTGCTTGTAATTGCAACATCACTGTTGCCACAAAAGGCTAACTCAGTAAAGGGAAAGAGCTCGTGCAGTTAAGCACAGTCGGGCTGACTCCCAGTTTTCCTGAAGGAACGCGCTCGCGGCTTCCCGAGTAAAGACTATGAATGGTCAGTAATCCAGAGAACAGCAGAAGGCAGGTAGTGTTACTGTAATGGAGGCTCTGCCATACCCGTAGCTGTTTCCTCAGTGCAGCTTGCTCTTCAGAAAACGTATTTTCCAACTCCTTCTTTTCCTGTATAAAGAAATGATGCCTATTTAGCACAAAAATGTAGATAGGTAACCCTTGTTTTGTGTCAAACTAAAAAAGCAGTGATACATTGGTAGGACTTGCAGCATCGAAACGACAGCAGTCTTTTTAAAGAAATACTTCAGCCTTGCGTTATTTGAACGCCTTCACTATTTATCCATCCTAGATTGGCAGTAACAGCATAGCACAATCGCTGCTAGCATGAATACGGTAGTGCTTGGAAGCAAGCTGCTGGCAAGGACTTGTATTCTCCTGCCTCCACCACACTCCTCTAATACTTGAGTATTTAAACGTTCGCTTGTGTCAAAATAAGAACGCTACCTGCCAGGCAGGCCTAACTCATGAAGTCAAATCATTCAACCCTACGCTACAAATGAAACTGAATCTAACATAAGACAAGACCACACGTGCCTGGGCCACAGCCCACTATACTCTCTACTCCGCCAAGGAAGAGATACTATTTTTCTGCCTGTCCAAAAACAGGACACACTTTACCTTCTCCAGCTGATCCACTGCATCCTGGCTCTGCTCTTTCTGTGGAAGAAAAGTGATGCACCAGAGAAAATACTCTCATACATCTGAAACACATTTTCACTTCAACAAAGTAGGATACACGCCCAATTCACGCAAACAGAATTTCCACTTTCTGTACCCCTTTCTGTAGAGGACTAGGAAGTTCATCTTAGCTATTAAAAATACGAGATCTGGAGCTGCCTTCACTAACGTACTTTATTTGCCAGGCATCTTTTTCATCGCTCAGTAGATTGCCACAGTTGTTCTCCAACACCGCTGCTGAAACCCCTCCATGTCTACATCTGAGCATCTACCACCTTCAGTTAAACTCGCATCCCCACATCTGTGCAACTGATGGAAGTAATCCTGGTGTATTGGGGTGATCGCCAGAAATGCTGGGTTTTTTTAAAAAAACACCACCAATTAAAAAAAAAAAACAACAACCAACCAATAACCCCAAAGAAAAACGTAGTCTTTTCCTTGAACTGAGACCTCAGACCTTTCTTCCACTGAAGAGCTGGCCTTAAGTCACGCGGAGCCGCACTTGTGTTGGCAGACTTCTGCAGGAGGTGGTATGGGAGGGCTGAAGCCAGATACAAAGAGAAGGGGTAATTCTGTCCTAGCCCATTTCCATCTTAGCGGTGAAGTATTTGGAGATTTGTTGTCCGTAGGTAATGCACCTTTAGATAGGAGGTGAAGGAGACAAAGGTGGCAGCTGCCTACCCAGGCCGCCACACAACTGTGCTGCTGCGTTTGCTATTTGCTTGTTGTCTCCCTGACAGCTTCTTCACAGATGCCTCGTAACTAACTACAGAAGCAGGGCTTTTTTGCCTTCCCAAAGAATGAGCATTGTCCAAGCTCTTTCTTTACTACTACTGCTACTACTTCAATGCATTTTGAAAGGTGACTACAGATGGAAGAGCAATGAGCGAGAGGTTTTGATTCTAGCAATGCCCATGCACAACATAACCAGCAAAAGCAAAGGCAAGACCACAAATGCAGCAAAGGCCCTACACAGTTGCAGGCCAGCGTAAAAGCAGGCAAACAAGGAGAATCTTGGGTGGGCAATGCACTATGCCAAGTTCCTCTGCAGCCCAGCTAAAACACAAAAAGAACCAGAATGGAACAAAAATAACCCAAAGCCCAAAGGAAAACAACAAGGGGGGGGTCACGGGGTACACCGGGAAATGCTGAACTTTGCAAAAAGCGTACTTTTACAGAGGAACAAAATGGGGAAAAGCATTTCACACAAGAAAGGCTCTTGTCAGACTGAAACAAGTCCACTTGGCTGCATTTCTTGCAGTGTTAAAGCTGAAGGCTGAAAAGCTGCAGCGGGAATCCATGCAGGCCACAGGACAAAGCAGTTCACTCATCGCGCCAAGAGAAGCTGAGGATATGATCAGAAACCAGCCCCAGACCCTCTAAGGCCTACTGCTCCCACTCTGCCGATATCGTTAGACCAGCAGCACCACCTGCAGAAACAGGTTTTCACACTGCTGCCAGCACCAGAATTCTGTGTTTCAAGGATTCGGGCAGGCGCAGAAATAGCTGTTTTATCAGGATGCTTATCATCCAGGGAAAGCCTGATGAGATCGGCAGAGCACACTTGAATGGAAACAACAAAACTCCGTTTCTTGTTCCTCAGTTGAGCCAATACATTCACCAGCGGCCTTAGACTTTGAAGCCCCTTAACAGGTTTTCCGTGCAGCTCATTTTGTTCCCTACAGAGTGCCGTGTAAGCAGCCTTCCTTGTGGCACTAGGAGAGAACCCATAACTTTGCAGACACCCAAAGAGCTTGGAGGAGCAGCGAGGACCACGTCAGACTGGTTGGTTGGATTGTTTCTTACCAGTTCCTCTATCTGTGTAACGAATTGCTTGTTCGTTAAGATTGCTGGAATCCAGGGCTACTGCCAGCTCCCGGTAACGTGTCTGATGGGCACATGCAGACAGGAGAAAAAGGAAGGAGCAGAAGAGGAGGAGGGGAGGAAAAAAGCAGGAATTAAAGAGGACAGCAAAATAAATCCTATCGAACTGTGGTAATCAGATTCTCCAAACAAAACAAAAATCTACCGTTTCAACAAAAGCAGCTGAGACATCAACACATTTTATCCATTCTGCCAAGGCTTCATTTTGACCCAACAGTGACTCAGAAATAAGAACGGCAGTTGCACGGAAGCCAGATTATCCCCAGTCCCCAAACTGGAAACACCTCCGATACCTGCCTCCCACTGTTGATCACAACTACCCGATGATAGCACAAGACAACACTAGACAGCAGTGAACGAGAACTGTGCATTCAATGAGGTCTCGCTAACACTGCCGAAAGCAGAGTCCCAGTAAGTTATCAACAGTAGCAAATAAGAAAGGGGGCGGGGGGGGACGGGGACACTGAGAACAACCTCCTTCCGTTTCCTTAATATTTGTGGAAGAAACAGCACTTTCTCCATTCACATATGATGTAGACTACAAGCAAAGCAGTCAAGTCAGCCAGTTTTATTCCCCACGGAAACAAGTCACTACTAAGAAAGAACTGACTATCACAATAATACTCCTTATAGCGCCTTTCACTCCAAAGCACCACACAGAGAAAACATCCTTTTCTGGGTAAGGAGAGATGCAGACTCCCTCTGCGACAAGCTAATGTCAATGATGCAGGTTGATTTCCCATTCTTTTCCACTAAATCAAGAATACATCTTTCCATGAATACATGCTGTCCGTTCATCCCACTCAGCTTTTCTTCCCACTGCTGAAAGTTTACGTTCTAAACCAGGATTTTTTGCTTCTCAATGCTTAAATATCATATTGTTCAGTAGGATGACTGCAGACACCGCTGAGATCCAGGAGTGTTTTCTTGAGCTGACTGCTTAAAGCTCCACATCAAATATCAAGAGAATTAATAGGACAAAAGGATCAAAACGAGGCTGTACCCGAGAACACGGGGCAGTAACGTCACCCAACTCTTCAAGTTCACACACTAGATGAATGGCAAAGGACGCACCAAGAAGCGAGCGAGGGCAAAGCCAGATGGTGGCCACTCTGCTCTGAAAAGCGCTACCTTCAGGATGTATCTGGGGAAAACAGAGATCGCTGGATGCAGATTAAGATAGAAAAGAACCGGTCAGCGACTACCTGAAAACTGCTGGTTTTTTGAGTCAAACTCAAACACTCCCTGTAAAACTTGGTGAGATGTGCGGCACGCTATGAACCACAAGTTTAGAAGGAGGACATTTACGAACAGGGCAAACTCAGCGTGGCTGGGAGCAGGTGCCAGTGGCCCTCATGGAGCGATGAATCCCATGACTAGAAGAAACTAAACGGAAAAGGGCCAAAACCCTGTTCCTGGACAGCAATGCAAGTTCTCATCCAGCCTTCGTGGGAGGATGAACAGCATCTGACCACACCTCTACCCACCGTGAACCAGACAACTTCATTTATCTTGTACAGCATCAGAGCGCCATGAAGACCCGGAGCAGTGCTCTAGCGTTTCATGGCAAATTATTTCATCATCCAGCTCTGCTAAGCCATAATTTAAAAACACTACAAAACAAACGAGATAATCGTTTTCAACATCCAACCCCAGCAATCTATCACAGCTCTTTGCAATGCCACCTGCAAGGGTTCCCTCTTACTTCAGTCGCTTCCTTCTTGGCACTTCACAGGAAACAAGAAATCTCTCTCTTGGCATTCCCCGTCTACCTGCTCAGCACTTTTCTCGTGAATCGAGCAGCAAGAATACGGTAATGGTGAAGACATTTAAGGAAAGCAATAAAGTGGAAGACTGCAGAGGGAAACAAACAGAATTTTCTCCCTTTCTTTTTAGCAGGACAGATACTTGTGCTCTCAAGGGAAAACGTATGTTAGGTGCTTCTAGGAAGGTCAGGAACTCCCTTACTTCTTCCAGTTACAGGTCACCTCACCCTTATTGGTTCAAACACTCCTCAATATGAAACATCAGATGGACAAGAGGAATACCTTCACCAGTACATGTCAAAAATGTTTCCTTCATTTCTTCCAGTCCAGACGTTCTGTTTGCTTAACGCTTCAAGATGCAAAGAACAGTAATGTGCCTTAACCACAAGAACTTCCTTCTTCCTCCACCATCAGTTGTGAAACAAATCAAAAAAAACCAACCAACAACTCAATAAACTACTTGAACAGCTGGATTTGTTGGAAACAGAGAGAACTAGGAACAAGACACTTCTCGGGAAATTATGCATTGTGAGGTTCTAATAACATAGCAAAAAAAAGTTAGTAATTCTGCTCAGCTTGGAACGCCATGCTTGATCCATTTGCTTTCACACACGGAGACCTATTTTGATGGGCTTTCTGCGTTTCACAGCCAAGAAAGCTGAAGTGGCTGAGATGGGAAGGGTCTGCCTCGCATGAAGACACCAATGGCGGCAGCAGCTCATGCCAACAATCAGCTTTCCTGCCCTATTAGCGCCAAGTGAGCTTCTGAACAGCATTTTCCTGAACGCAGGATTTTTACAAGACGGCAACTGGAAAAAGAAATCTGTCATGACATATTGCAAGTAAAGATCAGTTTACAAATTATTTCTGAAACCTCAGACACAACGGTCCACATAACAGCCAATCAGATCAAAATGTATCTCTTCGTGCTAAGAAAACGACAGCAGAGAAAAAACTGGGCTCAGAAACTTTGTGCATTTCCAGAGTCTGTATTACACAGCCAGATCAGATGGTATAAAAACTTGTGATTTTAAAAGTTGTCAAACACGTCAGGAATTTAAAGCCAGTGTCTGGAGCATGTCAGTTGGCACACAGTACTTTTCCCAGAAGAGGAGCAGCTGCCTTTATTTCAAGGGTAACTTAAGCCACTGTCTGGGGAGGAAAAAAAAACCAAACCCCAAAATAAACAAAAGAGCAGTTTCTTCCCTCACAGGCTCAGGTTCACACCGGCTTGCTCTCTGAACTGCTAACAGCTGGCTTCCTGAATTCCCTTCCTAACTGGCTGCTTCTCTTAACTTTCCCCAGCTGACCTTCAAGTTACCATTGTCCAATTCACCTTCTGCAAGGGTGGGTACAAACACCAGCCCTATTCAACTGGCTTCTCAGTGAGACCACGAGACAGCTGCGTAACCAAAATGCCAAACAGATACAAAGCAGGAAAAGTCTTCGTATTGTCACGCGCTGTATGTTCAGTCACCCTCTCATATTGTAGAACATTCTGTTCGCAGACCAGCGTCACAACAGCTTCCAGTCTACTGCTCCAGCTCCTTCAAACAGACCTTCTGTTCCTCAGAGGCCTCGCTGAAGGCCTTTGACCAAGAGGATGCCTCGATGAGGTTTTGTGCCTTCCTTTCAGAACAAGGGTTAAGCCTTGCCCCCACTCTCAGAAGCAAAGTCTTACAACGGTCAGTGTGATCTACCCTCGCAGCCTGGAAGCAGTATGGGCACCTGTTGGATCCTCCGTTCAGCCATGTCCAGTTTCTGATGCAAATCGTCCATACGCAAATCCTTAGCTGAGATTTTGGAAGACAGGCAGTGAATCTTCTCTGACAGCTCTAAATTCTTCTGATTAATTACCTCACTACTTTTGCTGAAACAAACCAAGATTAAAGCAGCATCACTGTATGTACTATGGGTCTGGGCAAGTACATGTCATAAATTTACAGTCCAGCTAGTCGTAACAGTTAGAATCACAGAAACATCACATCCAGTCACTTTTTTTAAGCTGAATATCCAACCTCCCAAGTCACCACCTGTGGTGCATGCCCCTTGTGATGTTTTGTGGCTCTACCGGGAAGAGCAGTGTTACTCTGCAGTAACAAGCAGCAAATGGACTTACCTTTGTTTGTACAGCTCCTGTTTCAGGTCTTCTCGCTCCTTCATTGACTCTTCGTTATGCTGGAGAAAAAAGAAATGACTGATTCAGCTGCAGACTTCAGCAAAATATTTCACCTTTAGCACATCAGCTGAAGTGGAAAGCATCAGAACTTTGGCAAAACCCTTCAGGACAGGTTGCTTAGAACCTCCTGAATTTGCCAGGAATAAATCTGCTCAGCCTTTTCAAACGCGATGCTACTAACTGAACGTGAGGTCATTTCTGCAGACTTCTGGATTAATATCAACACTGAAGTGTCTGCCTGATGGAGACCCTCCTGAGACAAGGTCTCGGTGGCGCTTCTGTTGCGTGTGGAGCTGGCAAGACTAATGAAGTAAGGTGCCGGATCTGAAGACAGCAACTGGACCATATGATTAGTGGTCACAGAAACCTGAATGAACTTTGCCTTGACCATGGAGAACACAGGGCTTTACAAGGTTAATTAACAATTCAGAATGTTAATTTCTGCCTCTTCTCCGAGCAGGGACTACAGACTTTGCATTAGTGTACTGACAAGCAAATAGCCAAAGGCAGAGCTGCTGGTGAAGCATAAGCAGAGGTGACTCTTACCTTCTCTGCCTGTTCTTGCAGCATAGAGATGAAGGACAAAGTACGTTCCAGCTCCACTACCCTCTGGTGAGATGAACGTAAACGAGCAGCAAGGCTCTCGGCTTCTCCTGAACAAGTTAGAACAGAGTGAGTTGAGGCTGGACCACAAAGAGCTTTTTGGAACTGCTAAGCAGCACTTTCTACTTTGTCAACAAGCTCTTAAGGCAGCACAGAGCTTTGCAAGTCAGTAGACCTGGTTCCGGCCCTGGCTCTACAGGTGGCTCACTAGCAGCTCTGGGCAGTAAAGCTCTCTGTAACTACCATCCTCACTTTGAGGGAGATGACGAAACTTCCTCTGCAGAGTAGGCAATATGTTGGTTGGGATCTTTCTTTCTAATAGAAGAAGTCGCTCAAACTTGGTTCAGAATGAAGGGCTCGGGTAAAACCTACCTTTACGCGATAGCTGTGTGGGAGGGAGGGTGGCAAAAAGGGAACTAAGTTTTAAAAGGATCAGAAGAAAGTCAGAAAGGAACAGCCTGGGGTAGTCACCGGGGCTGAACAGGGCTGACAAGGCTTTAGCGATGCACAAAAGAACCTCAACTGCCATGGGATCAACATGCTCCCACTTGGGGGCAGCTCTGGCGACAGAGGCAGCGATGGTGCCAAGTATTGCCCACTGAGGAGTCGGCCACTGCTGTGAGCTGGCTGCCAGCAACTGTCATGCCTCTGGCTTGAAATTCACACTTTGACCAACAGCTTGAGCTGGAGTGCCCACAGTCAATTACCTGATTTCTTCCCTGCAGCTTCTTGAGTATGTGCAAGGGCCGCCTGCAACTCAGACTTCTCAGAAGTTAGAATTCCAATAGTCTGGACACGACCCTTTGGGAAAGGAAAATCGGCTCAGCACGAAACTTCTTTGCTTGTAATTGCAACATCACTGTTGCCACAAAAGGCTAACTCAGTAAAGGGAAAGAGCTCGTGCAGTTAAGCACAGTCGGGCTGACTCCCAGTTTTCCTGAAGGAACGCGCTCGCGGCTTCCCGAGTAAAGACTATGAATGGTCAGTAATCCAGAGAACAGCAGAAGGCAGGTAGTGTTACTGTAATGGAGGCTCTGCCATACCCGTAGCTGTTTCCTCAGTGCAGCTTGCTCTTCAGAAAACGTATTTTCCAACTCCTTCTTTTCCTGTATAAAGAAATGATGCCTATTTAGCACAAAAATGTAGATAGGTAACCCTTGTTTTGTGTCAAACTAAAAAAGCAGTGATACATTGGTAGGACTTGCAGCATCGAAACGACAGCAGTCTTTTTAAAGAAATACTTCAGCCTTGCGTTATTTGAACGCCTTCACTATTTATCCATCCTAGATTGGCAGTAACAGCATAGCACAATCGCTGCTAGCATGAATACGGTAGTGCTTGGAAGCAAGCTGCTGGCAAGGACTTGTATTCTCCTGCCTCCACCACACTCCTCTAATACTTGAGTATTTAAACGTTCGCTTGTGTCAAAATAAGAACGCTACCTGCCAGGCAGGCCTAACTCATGAAGTCAAATCATTCAACCCTACGCTACAAATGAAACTGAATCTAACATAAGACAAGACCACACGTGCCTGGGCCACAGCCCACTATACTCTCTACTCCGCCAAGGAAGAGATACTATTTTTCTGCCTGTCCAAAAACAGGACACACTTTACCTTCTCCAGCTGATCCACTGCATCCTGGCTCTGCTCTTTCTGTGGAAGAAAAGTGATGCACCAGAGAAAATACTCTCATACATCTGAAACACATTTTCACTTCAACAAAGTAGGATACACGCCCAATTCACGCAAACAGAATTTCCACTTTCTGTACCCCTTTCTGTAGAGGACTAGGAAGTTCATCTTAGCTATTAAAAATACGAGATCTGGAGCTGCCTTCACTAACGTACTTTATTTGCCAGGCATCTTTTTCATCGCTCAGTAGATTGCCACAGTTGTTCTCCAACACCGCTGCTGAAACCCCTCCATGTCTACATCTGAGCATCTACCACCTTCAGTTAAACTCGCATCCCCACATCTGTGCAACTGATGGAAGTAATCCTGGTGTATTGGGGTGATCGCCAGAAATGCTGGGTTTTTTTAAAAAAACACCACCAATTAAAAAAAAAAAAAAAACAACCAACCAATAACCCCAAAGAAAAACGTAGTCTTTTCCTTGAACTGAGACCTCAGACCTTTCTTCCACTGAAGAGCTGGCCTTAAGTCACGCGGAGCCGCACTTGTGTTGGCAGACTTCTGCAGGAGGTGGTATGGGAGGGCTGAAGCCAGATACAAAGAGAAGGGGTAATTCTGTCCTAGCCCATTTCCATCTTAGCGGTGAAGTATTTGGCGATTTGTTGTCCGTAGGTAATGCACCTTTAGATAGGAGGTGAAGGAGACAAAGGTGGCAGCTGCCTACCCAGGCCGCCACACAACTGTGCTGCTGCGTTTGCTATTTGCTTGTTGTCTCCCTGACAGCTTCTTCACAGATGCCTCGTAACTAACTACAGAAGCAGGGCTTTTTTGCCTTCCCAAAGAATGAGCATTGTCCAAGCTCTTTCTTTACTACTACTGCTACTACTTCAATGCATTTTGAAAGGTGACTACAGATGGAAGAGCAATGAGCGAGAGGTTTTGATTCTAGCAATGCCCATGCACAACATAACCAGCAAAAGCAAAGGCAAGACCACAAATGCAGCAAAGGCCCTACACAGTTGCAGGCCAGCGTAAAAGCAGGCAAACAAGGAGAATCTTGGGTGGGCAATGCACTATGCCAAGTTCCTCTGCAGCCCAGCTAAAACACAAAAAGAACCAGAATGGAACAAAAATAACCCAAAGCCCAAAGGAAAACAACAAGGGGGGGGTCACGGGGTACACCGGGAAATGCTGAACTTTGCAAAAAGCGTACTTTTACAGAGGAACAAAATGGGGAAAAGCATTTCACACAAGAAAGGCTCTTGTCAGACTGAAACAAGTCCACTTGGCTGCATTTCTTGCAGTGTTAAAGCTGAAGGCTGAAAAGCTGCAGCGGGAATCCATGCAGGCCACAGGACAAAGCAGTTCACTCATCGCGCCAAGAGAAGCTGAGGATATGATCAGAAACCAGCCCCAGACCCTCTAAGGCCTACTGCTCCCACTCTGCCGATATCGTTAGACCAGCAGCACCACCTGCAGAAACAGGTTTTCACACTGCTGCCAGCACCAGAATTCTGTGTTTCAAGGATTCGGGCAGGCGCAGAAATAGCTGTTTTATCAGGATGCTTATCATCCAGGGAAAGCCTGATGAGATCGGCAGAGCACACTTGAATGGAAACAACAAAACTCCGTTTCTTGTTCCTCAGTTGAGCCAATACATTCACCAGCGGCCTTAGACTTTGAAGCCCCTTAACAGGTTTTCCGTGCAGCTCATTTTGTTCCCTACAGAGTGCCGTGTAAGCAGCCTTCCTTGTGGCACTAGGAGAGAACCCATAACTTTGCAGACACCCAAAGAGCTTGGAGGAGCAGCGAGGACCACGTCAGACTGGTTGGTTGGATTGTTTCTTACCAGTTCCTCTATCTGTGTAACGAATTGCTTGTTCGTTAAGATTGCTGGAATCCAGGGCTACTGCCAGCTCCCGGTAACGTGTCTGATGGGCACATGCAGACAGGAGAAAAAGGAAGGAGCAGAAGAGGAGGAGGGGAGGAAAAAAGCAGGAATTAAAAAGGACAGCAAAATAAATCCTATCAAACTGTGGTAATCAGATTCTCCAAACAAAACAAAAATCTACCGTTTCAACAAAAGCAGCTGAGACATCAACACATTTTATCCATTCTGCCAAGGCTTCATTTTGACCCAACAGTGACTCAGAAATAAGAACGGCAGTTGCACGGAAGCCAGATTATCCCCAGTCCCCAAACTGGAAACACCTCCGATACCTGCCCCCCAGTGTTGATCACAACTACCCGATGATAGCACAAGACAACACTAGACAGCAGTGAACGAGAACTGTGCATTCAATGAGGTCTCGCTAACACTGCCGAAAGCAGAGTCCCAGTAAGTTATCAACAGTAGCAAATAAGAAAGGGGGCGGGGGGGGACGGGGACACTGAGAACAACCTCCTTCCGTTTCCTTAATATTTGTGGAAGAAACAGCACTTTCTCCATTCACATATGATGTAGACTACAAGCAAAGCAGTCAAGTCAGCCAGTTTTATTCCCCACGGAAACAAGTCACTACTAAGAAAGAACTGACTATCACAATAATACTCCTTATAGCGCCTTTCACTCCAAAGCACCACACAGAGAAAACATCCTTTTCTGGGTAAGGAGAGATGCAGACTCCCTCTGCGACAAGCTAATGTCAATGATGCAGGTTGATTTCCCATTCTTTTCCACTAAATCAAGAATACATCTTTCCATGAATACATGCTGTCCGTTCATCCCACTCAGCTTTTCTTCCCACTGCTGAAAGTTTACGTTCTAAACCAGGATTTTTTGCTTCTCAATGCTTAAATATCATATTGTTCAGTAGGATGACTGCAGACACCGCTGAGATCCAGGAGTGTTTTCTTGAGCTGACTGCTTAAAGCTCCACATCAAATATCAAGAGAATTAATAGGACAAAAGGATCAAAACGAGGCTGTACCCGAGAACACGGGGCAGTAACGTCACCCAACTCTTCAAGTTCACACACTAGATGAATGGCAAAGGACGCACCAAGAAGCGAGCGAGGGCAAAGCCAGATGGTGGCCACTCTGCTCTGAAAAGCGCTACCTTCAGGATGTATCTGGGGAAAACAGAGATCGCTGGATGCAGATTAAGATAGAAAAGAACCGGTCAGCGACTACCTGAAAACTGCTGGTTTTTTGAGTCAAACTCAAACACTCCCTGTAAAACTTGGTGAGATGTGCGGCACGCTATGAACCACAAGTTTAGAAGGAGGACATTTACGAACAGGGCAAACTCAGCGTGGCTGGGAGCAGGTGCCAGTGGCCCTCATGGAGCGATGAATCCCATGACTAGAAGAAACTAAACGGAAAAGGGCCAAAACCCTGTTCCTGGACAGCAATGCAAGTTCTCATCCAGCCTTCGTGGGAGGATGAACAGCATCTGACCACACCTCTACCCACCGTGAACCAGACAACTTCATTTATCTTGTACAGCATCAGAGCGCCATGAAGACCCGGAGCAGTGCTCTAGCGTTTCATGGCAAATTATTTCATCATCCAGCTCTGCTAAGCCATAATTTAAAAACACTACAAAACAAACGAGATAATCGTTTTCAACATCCAACCCCAGCAATCTATCACAGCTCTTTGCAATGCCACCTGCAAGGGTTCCCTCTTACTTCAGTCGCTTCCTTCTTGGCACTTCACAGGAAACAAGAAATCTCTCTCTTGGCATTCCCCGTCTACCTGCTCAGCACTTTTCTCGTGAATCGAGCAGCAAGAATACGGTAATGGTGAAGACATTTAAGGAAAGCAATAAAGTGGAAGACTGCAGAGGGAAACAAACAGAATTTTCTCCCTTTCTTTTTAGCAGGACAGATACTTGTGCTCTCAAGGGAAAACGTATGTTAGGTGCTTCTAGGAAGGTCAGGAACTCCCTTACTTCTTCCAGTTACAGGTCACCTCACCCTTATTGGTTCAAACACTCCTCAATATGAAACATCAGATGGACAAGAGGAATACCTTCACCAGTACATGTCAAAAATGTTTCCTTCATTTCTTCCAGTCCAGACGTTCTGTTTGCTTAACGCTTCAAGATGCAAAGAACAGTAATGTGCCTTAACCACAAGAACTTCCTTCTTCCTCCACCATCAGTTGTGAAACAAATCAAAAAAAACCAACCAACAACTCAATAAACTACTTGAACAGCTGGATTTGTTGGAAACAGAGAGAACTAGGAACAAGACACTTCTCGGGAAATTATGCATTGTGAGGTTCTAATAACATAGCAAAAAAAAGTTAGTAATTCTGCTCAGCTTGGAACGCCATGCTTGATCCATTTGCTTTCACACACGGAGACCTATTTTGATGGGCTTTCTGCGTTTCACAGCCAAGAAAGCTGAAGTGGCTGAGATGGGAAGGGTCTGCCTCGCATGAAGACACCAATGGCGGCAGCAGCTCATGCCAACAATCAGCTTTCCTGCCCTATTAGCGCCAAGTGAGCTTCTGAACAGCATTTTCCTGAACGCAGGATTTTTACAAGACGGCAACTGGAAAAAGAAATCTGTCATGACATATTGCAAGTAAAGATCAGTTTACAAATTATTTCTGAAACCTCAGACACAACGGTCCACATAACAGCCAATCAGATCAAAATGTATCTCTCCGTGCTAAGAAAACGACAGCAGAGAAAAAACTGGGCTCAGAAACTTTGTGCATTTCCAGAGTCTGTATTACACAGCCAGATCAGATGGTATAAAAACTTGTGATTTTAAAAGTTGTCAAACACGTCAGGAATTTAAAGCCAGTGTCTGGAGCATGTCAGTTGGCACACAGTACTTTTCCCAGAAGAGGAGCAGCTGCCTTTATTTCAAGGGTAACTTAAGCCACTGTCTGGGGAGGAAAAAAAAACCAAACCCCAAAATAAACAAAAGAGCAGTTTCTTCCCTCACAGGCTCAGGTTCACACCGGCTTGCTCTCTGAACTGCTAACAGCTGGCTTCCTGAATTCCCTTCCTAACTGGCTGCTTCTCTTAACTTTCCCCAGCTGACCTTCAAGTTACCATTGTCCAATTCACCTTCTGCAAGGGTGGGTACAAACACCAGCCCTATTCAACTGGCTTCTCAGTGAGACCACGAGACAGCTGCGTAACCAAAATGCCAAACAGATACAAAGCAGGAAAAGTCTTCGTATTGTCACGCGCTGTATGTTCAGTCACCCTCTCATATTGTAGAACATTCTGTTCGCAGACCAGCGTCACAACAGCTTCCAGTCTACTGCTCCAGCTCCTTCAAACAGACCTTCTGTTCCTCAGAGGCCTCGCTGAAGGCCTTTGACCAAGAGGATGCCTTGATGAGGTTTTGTGCCTTCCTTTCAGAACAAGGGTTAAGCCTTGCCCCCACTCTCAGAAGCAAAGTCTTACAACGGTCAGTGTGATCTACCCTCGCAGCCTGGAAGCAGTATGGGCACCTGTTGGATCCTCCGTTCAGCCATGTCCAGTTTCTGATGCAAATCGTCCATACGCAAATCCTTAGCTGAGATTTTGGAAGACAGGCAGTGAATCTTCTCTGACAGCTCTAAATTCTTCTGATTAATTACCTCACTACTTTTGCTGAAACAAACCAAGATTAAAGCAGCATCACTGTATGTACTATGGGTCTGGGCAAGTACATGTCATAAATTTACAGTCCAGCTAGTCGTAACAGTTAGAATCACAGAAACATCACATCCAGTCACTTTTTTTAAGCTGAATATCCAACCTCCCAAGTCACCACCTGTGGTGCATGCCCCTTGTGATGTTTTGTGGCTCTACCGGGAAGAGCAGTGTTACTCTGCAGTAACAAGCAGCAAATGGACTTACCTTTGTTTGTACAGCTCCTGTTTCAGGTCTTCTCGCTCCTTCATTGACTCTTCGTTATGCTGGAGAAAAAAGAAATGACTGATTCAGCTGCAGACTTCAGCAAAATATTTCACCTTTAGCACATCAGCTGAAGTGGAAAGCATCAGAACTTTGGCAAAACCCTTCAGGACAGGTTGCTTAGAACCTCCTGAATTTGCCAGGAATAAATCTGCTCAGCCTTTTCAAACGCGATGCTACTAACTGAACGTGAGGTCATTTCTGCAGACTTCTGGATTAATATCAACACTGAAGTGTCTGCCTGATGGAGACCCTCCTGAGACAAGGTCTCGGTGGCGCTTCTGTTGCGTGTGGAGCTGGCAAGACTAATGAAGTAAGGTGCCGGATCTGAAGACAGCAACTGGACCATATGATTAGTGGTCACAGAAACCTGAATGAACTTTGCCTTGACCATGGAGAACACAGGGCTTTACAAGGTTAATTAACAATTCAGAATGTTAATTTCTGCCTCTTCTCCGAGCAGGGACTACAGACTTTGCATTAGTGTACTGACAAGCAAATAGCCAAAGGCAGAGCTGCTGGTGAAGCATAAGCAGAGGTGACTCTTACCTTCTCTGCCTGTTCTTGCAGCATAGAGATGAAGGACAAAGTACGTTCCAGCTCCACTACCCTCTGGTGAGATGAACGTAAACGAGCAGCAAGGCTCTCGGCTTCTCCTGAACAAGTTAGAACAGAGTGAGTTGAGGCTGGACCACAAAGAGCTTTTTGGAACTGCTAAGCAGCACTTTCTACTTTGTCAACAAGCTCTTAAGGCAGCACAGAGCTTTGCAAGTCAGTAGACCTGGTTCCGGCCCTGGCTCTACAGGTGGCTCACTAGCAGCTCTGGGCAGTAAAGCTCTCTGTAACTACCATCCTCACTTTGAGGGAGATGACGAAACTTCCTCTGCAGAGTAGGCAATATGTTGGTTGGGATCTTTCTTTCTAATAGAAGAAGTCGCTCAAACTTGGTTCAGAATGAAGGGCTCGGGTAAAACCTACCTTTACGCGATAGCTGTGTGGGAGGGAGGGTGGCAAAAAGGGAACTAAGTTTTAAAAGGATCAGAAGAAAGTCAGAAAGGAACAGCCTGGGGTAGTCACCGGGGCTGAACAGGGCTGACAAGGCTTTAGCGATGCACAAAAGAACCTCAACTGCCATGGGATCAACATGCTCCCACTTGGGGGCAGCTCTGGCGACAGAGGCAGCGATGGTGCCAAGTATTGCCCACTGAGGAGTCGGCCACTGCTGTGAGCTGGCTGCCAGCAACTGTCATGCCTCTGGCTTGAAATTCACACTTTGACCAACAGCTTGAGCTGGAGTGCCCACAGTCAATTACCTGATTTCTTCCCTGCAGCTTCTTGAGTATGTGCAAGGGCCGCCTGCAACTCAGACTTCTCAGAAGTTAGAATTCCAATAGTCTGGACACGACCCTTTGGGAAAGGAAAATCGGCTCAGCACGAAACTTCTTTGCTTGTAATTGCAACATCACTGTTGCCACAAAAGGCTAACTCAGTAAAGGGAAAGAGCTCGTGCAGTTAAGCACAGTCGGGCTGACTCCCAGTTTTCCTGAAGGAACGCGCTCGCGGCTTCCCGAGTAAAGACTATGAATGGTCAGTAATCCAGAGAACAGCAGAAGGCAGGTAGTGTTACTGTAATGGAGGCTCTGCCATACCCGTAGCTGTTTCCTCAGTGCAGCTTGCTCTTCAGAAAACGTATTTTCCAACTCCTTCTTTTCCTGTATAAAGAAATGATGCCTATTTAGCACAAAAATGTAGATAGGTAACCCTTGTTTTGTGTCAAACTAAAAAAGCAGTGATACATTGGTAGGACTTGCAGCATCGAAACGACAGCAGTCTTTTTAAAGAAATACTTCAGCCTTGCGTTATTTGAACGCCTTCACTATTTATCCATCCTAGATTGGCAGTAACAGCATAGCACAATCGCTGCTAGCATGAATACGGTAGTGCTTGGAAGCAAGCTGCTGGCAAGGACTTGTATTCTCCTGCCTCCACCACACTCCTCTAATACTTGAGTATTTAAATGTTCGCTTGTGTCAAAATAAGAACGCTACCTGCCAGGCAGGCCTAACTCATGAAGTCAAATCATTCAACCCTACGCTACAAATGAAACTGAATCTAACATAAGACAAGACCACACGTGCCTGGGCCACAGCCCACTATACTCTCTACTCCGCCAAGGAAGAGATACTATTTTTCTGCCTGTCCAAAAACAGGACACACTTTACCTTCTCCAGCTGATCCACTGCATCCTGGCTCTGCTCTTTCTGGGGAAGAAAAGTGATGCACCAGAGAAAATACTCTCATACATCTGAAACACATTTTCACTTCAACAAAGTAGGATACACGCCCAATTCACGCAAACAGAATTTCCACTTTCTGTACCCCTTTCTGTAGAGGACTAGGAAGTTCATCTTAGCTATTAAAAATACGAGATCTGGAGCTGCCTTCACTAACGTACTTTATTTGCCAGGCATCTTTTTCATCGCTCAGTAGATTGCCACAGTTGTTCTCCAACACCGCTGCTGAAACCCCTCCATGTCTACATCTGAGCATCTACCACCTTCAGTTAAACTCGCATCCCCACATCTGTGCAACTGATGGAAGTAATCCTGGTGTATTGGGGTGATCGCCAGAAATGCTGGGTTTTTTAAAAAAACACCACCAATTAAAAAAAAAAAAAAAACAACCAACCAATAACCCCAAAGAAAAACGTAGTCTTTTCCTTGAACTGAGACCTCAGACCTTTCTTCCACTGAAGAGCTGGCCTTAAGTCACGCGGAGCCGCACTTGTGTTGGCAGACTTCTGCAGGAGGTGGTATGGGAGGGCTGAAGCCAGATACAAAGAGAAGGGGTAATTCTGTCCTAGCCCATTTCCATCTTAGCGGTGAAGTATTTGGAGATTTGTTGTCCGTAGGTAATGCACCTTTAGATAGGAGGTGAAGGAGACAAAGGTGGCAGCTGCCTACCCAGGCCGCCACACAACTGTGCTGCTGCGTTTGCTATTTGCTTGTTGTCTCCCTGACAGCTTCTTCACAGATGCCTCGTAACTAACTACAGAAGCAGGGCTTTTTTGCCTTCCCAAAGAATGAGCATTGTCCAAGCTCTTTCTTTACTACTACTGCTACTACTTCAATGCATTTTGAAAGGTGACTACAGATGGAAGAGCAATGAGCGAGAGGTTTTGATTCTAGCAATGCCCATGCACAACATAACCAGCAAAAGCAAAGGCAAGACCACAAATGCAGCAAAGGCCCTACACAGTTGCAGGCCAGCGTAAAAGCAGGCAAACAAGGAGAATCTTGGGTGGGCAATGCACTATGCCAAGTTCCTCTGCAGCCCAGCTAAAACACAAAAAGAACCAGAATGGAACAAAAATAACCCAAAGCCCAAAGGAAAACAACAAGGGGGGGGTCACGGGATACACCGGGAAATGCTGAACTTTGCAAAAAGCGTACTTTTACAGAGGAACAAAATGGGGAAAAGCATTTCACACAAGAAAGGCTCTTGTCAGACTGAAACAAGTCCACTTGGCTGCATTTCTTGCAGTGTTAAAGCTGAAGGCTGAAAAGCTGCAGCGGGAATCCATGCAGGCCACAGGACAAAGCAGTTCACTCATCGCGCCAAGAGAAGCTGAGGATATGATCAGAAACCAGCCCCAGACCCTCTAAGGCCTACTGCTCCCACTCTGCCGATATCGTTAGACCAGCAGCACCACCTGCAGAAACAGGTTTTCACACTGCTGCCAGCACCAGAATTCTGTGTTTCAAGGATTCGGGCAGGCGCAGAAATAGCTGTTTTATCAGGATGCTTATCATCCAGGGAAAGCCTGATGAGATCGGCAGAGCACACTTGAATGGAAACAACAAAACTCCGTTTCTTGTTCCTCAGTTGAGCCAATACATTCACCAGCGGCCTTAGACTTTGAAGCCCCTTAACAGGTTTTCCGTGCAGCTCATTTTGTTCCCTACAGAGTGCCGTGTAAGCAGCCTTCCTTGTGGCACTAGGAGAGAACCCATAACTTTGCAGACACCCAAAGAGCTTGGAGGAGCAGCGAGGACCACGTCAGACTGGTTGGTTGGATTGTTTCTTACCAGTTCCTCTATCTGTGTAACGAATTGCTTGTTCGTTAAGATTGCTGGAATCCAGGGCTACTGCCAGCTCCCGGTAACGTGTCTGATGGGCACATGCAGACAGGAGAAAAAGGAAGGAGCAGAAGAGGAGGAGGGGAGGAAAAAAGCAGGAATTAAAAAGGACAGCAAAATAAATCCTATCGAACTGTGGTAATCAGATTCTCCAAACAAAACAAAAATCTACCGTTTCAACAAAAGCAGCTGAGACATCAACACATTTTATCCATTCTGCCAAGGCTTCATTTTGACCCAACAGTGACTCAGAAATAAGAACGGCAGTTGCACGGAAGCCAGATTATCCCCAGTCCCCAAACTGGAAACACCTCCGATACCTGCCCCCCAGTGTTGATCACAACTACCCGATGATAGCACAAGACAACACTAGACAGCAGTGAACGAGAACTGTGCATTCAATGAGGTCTCGCTAACACTGCCGAAAGCAGAGTCCCAGTAAGTTATCAACAGTAGCAAATAAGAAAGGGGGCGGGGGGGGACGGGGACACTGAGAACAACCTCCTTCCGTTTCCTTAATATTTGTGGAAGAAACAGCACTTTCTCCATTCACATATGATGTAGACTACAAGCAAAGCAGTCAAGTCAGCCAGTTTTATTCCCCACGGAAACAAGTCACTACTAAGAAAGAACTGACTATCACAATAATACTCCTTATAGCGCCTTTCACTCCAAAGCACCACACAGAGAAAACATCCTTTTCTGGGTAAGGAGAGATGCAGACTCCCTCTGCGACAAGCTAATGTCAATGATGCAGGTTGATTTCCCATTCTTTTCCACTAAATCAAGAATACATCTTTCCATGAATACATGCTGTCCGTTCATCCCACTCAGCTTTTCTTCCCACTGCTGAAAGTTTACGTTCTAAACCAGGATTTTTTGCTTCTCAATGCTTAAATATCATATTGTTCAGTAGGATGACTGCAGACACCGCTGAGATCCAGGAGTGTTTTCTTGAGCTGACTGCTTAAAGCTCCACATCAAATATCAAGAGAATTAATAGGACAAAAGGATCAAAACGAGGCTGTACCCGAGAACACGGGGCAGTAACGTCACCCAACTCTTCAAGTTCACACACTAGATGAATGGCAAAGGACGCACCAAGAAGCGAGCGAGGGCAAAGCCAGATGGTGGCCACTCTGCTCTGAAAAGCGCTACCTTCAGGATGTATCTGGGGAAAACAGAGATCGCTGGATGCAGATTAAGATAGAAAAGAACCGGTCAGCGACTACCTGAAAACTGCTGGTTTTTTGAGTCAAACTCAAACACTCCCTGTAAAACTTGGTGAGATGTGCGGCACGCTATGAACCACAAGTTTAGAAGGAGGACATTTACGAACAGGGCAAACTCAGCGTGGCTGGGAGCAGGTGCCAGTGGCCCTCATGGAGCGATGAATCCCATGACTAGAAGAAACTAAACGGAAAAGGGCCAAAACCCTGTTCCTGGACAGCAATGCAAGTTCTCATCCAGCCTTCGTGGGAGGATGAACAGCATCTGACCACACCTCTACCCACCGTGAACCAGACAACTTCATTTATCTTGTACAGCATCAGAGCGCCATGAAGACCCGGAGCAGTGCTCTAGCGTTTCATGGCAAATTATTTCATCATCCAGCTCTGCTAAGCCATAATTTAAAAACACTACAAAACAAACGAGATAATCGTTTTCAACATCCAACCCCAGCAATCTATCACAGCTCTTTGCAATGCCACCTGCAAGGGTTCCCTCTTACTTCAGTCGCTTCCTTCTTGGCACTTCACAGGAAACAAGAAATCTCTCTCTTGGCATTCCCCGTCTACCTGCTCAGCACTTTTCTCGTGAATCGAGCAGCAAGAATACGGTAATGGTGAAGACATTTAAGGAAAGCAATAAAGTGGAAGACTGCAGAGGGAAACAAACAGAATTTTCTCCCTTTCTTTTTAGCAGGACAGATACTTGTGCTCTCAAGGGAAAACGTATGTTAGGTGCTTCTAGGAAGGTCAGGAACTCCCTTACTTCTTCCAGTTACAGGTCACCTCACCCTTATTGGTTCAAACACTCCTCAATATGAAACATCAGATGGACAAGAGGAATACCTTCACCAGTACATGTCAAAAATGTTTCCTTCATTTCTTCCAGTCCAGACGTTCTGTTTGCTTAACGCTTCAAGATGCAAAGAACAGTAATGTGCCTTAACCACAAGAACTTCCTTCTTCCTCCACCATCAGTTGTGAAACAAATCAAAAAAAACCAACCAACAACTCAATAAACTACTTGAACAGCTGGATTTGTTGGAAACAGAGAGAACTAGGAACAAGACACTTCTCGGGAAATTATGCATTGTGAGGTTCTAATAACATAGCAAAAAAAAGTTAGTAATTCTGCTCAGCTTGGAACGCCATGCTTGATCCATTTGCTTTCACACACGGAGACCTATTTTGATGGGCTTTCTGCGTTTCACAGCCAAGAAAGCTGAAGTGGCTGAGATGGGAAGGGTCTGCCTCGCATGAAGACACCAATGGCGGCAGCAGCTCATGCCAACAATCAGCTTTCCTGCCCTATTAGCGCCAAGTGAGCTTCTGAACAGCATTTTCCTGAACGCAGGATTTTTACAAGACGGCAACTGGAAAAAGAAATCTGTCATGACATATTGCAAGTAAAGATCAGTTTACAAATTATTTCTGAAACCTCAGACACAACGGTCCACATAACAGCCAATCAGATCAAAATGTATCTCTCCGTGCTAAGAAAACGACAGCAGAGAAAAAACTGGGCTCAGAAACTTTGTGCATTTCCAGAGTCTGTATTACACAGCCAGATCAGATGGTATAAAAACTTGTGATTTTAAAAGTTGTCAAACACGTCAGGAATTTAAAGCCAGTGTCTGGAGCATGTCAGTTGGCACACAGTACTTTTCCCAGAAGAGGAGCAGCTGCCTTTATTTCAAGGGTAACTTAAGCCACTGTCTGGGGAGGAAAAAAAAACCAAACCCCAAAATAAACAAAAGAGCAGTTTCTTCCCTCACAGGCTCAGGTTCACACCGGCTTGCTCTCTGAACTGCTAACAGCTGGCTTCCTGAATTCCCTTCCTAACTGGCTGCTTCTCTTAACTTTCCCCAGCTGACCTTCAAGTTACCATTGTCCAATTCACCTTCTGCAAGGGTGGGTACAAACACCAGCCCTATTCAACTGGCTTCTCAGTGAGACCACGAGACAGCTGCGTAACCAAAATGCCAAACAGATACAAAGCAGGAAAAGTCTTCGTATTGTCACGCGCTGTATGTTCAGTCACCCTCTCATATTGTAGAACATTCTGTTCGCAGACCAGCGTCACAACAGCTTCCAGTCTACTGCTCCAGCTCCTTCAAACAGACCTTCTGTTCCTCAGAGGCCTCGCTGAAGGCCTTTGACCAAGAGGATGCCTTGATGAGGTTTTGTGCCTTCCTTTCAGAACAAGGGTTAAGCCTTGCCCCCACTCTCAGAAGCAAAGTCTTACAACGGTCAGTGTGATCTACCCTCGCAGCCTGGAAGCAGTATGGGCACCTGTTGGATCCTCCGTTCAGCCATGTCCAGTTTCTGATGCAAATCGTCCATACGCAAATCCTTAGCTGAGATTTTGGAAGACAGGCAGTGAATCTTCTCTGACAGCTCTAAATTCTTCTGATTAATTACCTCACTACTTTTGCTGAAACAAACCAAGATTAAAGCAGCATCACTGTATGTACTATGGGTCTGGGCAAGTACATGTCATAAATTTACAGTCCAGCTAGTCGTAACAGTTAGAATCACAGAAACATCACATCCAGTCACTTTTTTTAAGCTGAATATCCAACCTCCCAAGTCACCACCTGTGGTGCATGCCCCTTGTGATGTTTTGTGGCTCTACCGGGAAGAGCAGTGTTACTCTGCAGTAACAAGCAGCAAATGGACTTACCTTTGTTTGTACAGCTCCTGTTTCAGGTCTTCTCGCTCCTTCATTGACTCTTCGTTATGCTGGAGAAAAAAGAAATGACTGATTCAGCTGCAGACTTCAGCAAAATATTTCACCTTTAGCACATCAGCTGAAGTGGAAAGCATCAGAACTTTGGCAAAACCCTTCAGGACAGGTTGCTTAGAACCTCCTGAATTTGCCAGGAATAAATCTGCTCAGCCTTTTCAAACGCGATGCTACTAACTGAACGTGAGGTCATTTCTGCAGACTTCTGGATTAATATCAACACTGAAGTGTCTGCCTGATGGAGACCCTCCTGAGACAAGGTCTCGGTGGCGCTTCTGTTGCGTGTGGAGCTGGCAAGACTAATGAAGTAAGGTGCCGGATCTGAAGACAGCAACTGGACCATATGATTAGTGGTCACAGAAACCTGAATGAACTTTGCCTTGACCATGGAGAACACAGGGCTTTACAAGGTTAATTAACAATTCAGAATGTTAATTTCTGCCTCTTCTCCGAGCAGGGACTACAGACTTTGCATTAGTGTACTGACAAGCAAATAGCCAAAGGCAGAGCTGCTGGTGAAGCATAAGCAGAGGTGACTCTTACCTTCTCTGCCTGTTCTTGCAGCATAGAGATGAAGGACAAAGTACGTTCCAGCTCCACTACCCTCTGGTGAGATGAACGTAAACGAGCAGCAAGGCTCTCGGCTTCTCCTGAACAAGTTAGAACAGAGTGAGTTGAGGCTGGACCACAAAGAGCTTTTTGGAACTGCTAAGCAGCACTTTCTACTTTGTCAACAAGCTCTTAAGGCAGCACAGAGCTTTGCAAGTCAGTAGACCTGGTTCCGGCCCTGGCTCTACAGGTGGCTCACTAGCAGCTCTGGGCAGTAAAGCTCTCTGTAACTACCATCCTCACTTTGAGGGAGATGACGAAACTTCCTCTGCAGAGTAGGCAATATGTTGGTTGGGATCTTTCTTTCTAATAGAAGAAGTCGCTCAAACTTGGTTCAGAATGAAGGGCTCGGGTAAAACCTACCTTTACGCGATAGCTGTGTGGGAGGGAGGGTGGCAAAAAGGGAACTAAGTTTTAAAAGGATCAGAAGAAAGTCAGAAAGGAACAGCCTGGGGTAGTCACCGGGGCTGAACAGGGCTGACAAGGCTTTAGCGATGCACAAAAGAACCTCAACTGCCATGGGATCAACATGCTCCCACTTGGGGGCAGCTCTGGCGACAGAGGCAGCGATGGTGCCAAGTATTGCCCACTGAGGAGTCGGCCACTGCTGTGAGCTGGCTGCCAGCAACTGTCATGCCTCTGGCTTGAAATTCACACTTTGACCAACAGCTTGAGCTGGAGTGCCCACAGTCAATTACCTGATTTCTTCCCTGCAGCTTCTTGAGTATGTGCAAGGGCCGCCTGCAACTCAGACTTCTCAGAAGTTAGAATTCCAATAGTCTGGACACGACCCTTTGGGAAAGGAAAATCGGCTCAGCACGAAACTTCTTTGCTTGTAATTGCAACATCACTGTTGCCACAAAAGGCTAACTCAGTAAAGGGAAAGAGCTCGTGCAGTTAAGCACAGTCGGGCTGACTCCCAGTTTTCCTGAAGGAACGCGCTCGCGGCTTCCCGAGTAAAGACTATGAATGGTCAGTAATCCAGAGAACAGCAGAAGGCAGGTAGTGTTACTGTAATGGAGGCTCTGCCATACCCGTAGCTGTTTCCTCAGTGCAGCTTGCTCTTCAGAAAACGTATTTTCCAACTCCTTCTTTTCCTGTATAAAGAAATGATGCCTATTTAGCACAAAAATGTAGATAGGTAACCCTTGTTTTGTGTCAAACTAAAAAAGCAGTGATACATTGGTAGGACTTGCAGCATCGAAACGACAGCAGTCTTTTTAAAGAAATACTTCAGCCTTGCGTTATTTGAACGCCTTCACTATTTATCCATCCTAGATTGGCAGTAACAGCATAGCACAATCGCTGCTAGCATGAATACGGTAGTGCTTGGAAGCAAGCTGCTGGCAAGGACTTGTATTCTCCTGCCTCCACCACACTCCTCTAATACTTGAGTATTTAAACGTTCGCTTGTGTCAAAATAAGAACGCTACCTGCCAGGCAGGCCTAACTCATGAAGTCAAATCATTCAACCCTACGCTACAAATGAAACTGAATCTAACATAAGACAAGACCACACGTGCCTGGGCCACAGCCCACTATACTCTCTACTCCGCCAAGGAAGAGATACTATTTTTCTGCCTGTCCAAAAACAGGACACACTTTACCTTCTCCAGCTGATCCACTGCATCCTGGCTCTGCTCTTTCTGGGGAAGAAAAGTGATGCACCAGAGAAAATACTCTCATACATCTGAAACACATTTTCACTTCAACAAAGTAGGATACACGCCCAATTCACGCAAACAGAATTTCCACTTTCTGTACCCCTTTCTGTAGAGGACTAGGAAGTTCATCTTAGCTATTAAAAATACGAGATCTGGAGCTGCCTTCACTAACGTACTTTATTTGCCAGGCATCTTTTTCATCGCTCAGTAGATTACCACAGTTGTTCTCCAACACCGCTGCTGAAACCCCTCCATGTCTACATCTGAGCATCTACCAACTTCAGTTAAACTCGCATCCCCACATCTGTGCAACTGATGGAAGTAATCCTGGTGTATTGGGGTGATCGCCAGAAATGCTGGGTTTTTTTAAAAAAACACCACCAATTAAAAAAAAAAAACAACAACCAACCAATAACCCCAAAGAAAAACGTAGTCTTTTCCTTGAACTGAGACCTCAGACCTTTCTTCCACTGAAGAGCTGGCCTTAAGTCACGCGGAGCCGCACTTGTGTTGGCAGACTTCTGCAGGAGGTGGTATGGGAGGGCTGAAGCCAGATACAAAGAGAAGGGGTAATTCTGTCCTAGCCCATTTCCATCTTAGCGGTGAAGTATTTGGAGATTTGTTGTCCGTAGGTAATGCACCTTTAGATAGGAGGTGAAGGAGACAAAGGTGGCAGCTGCCTACCCAGGCCGCCACACAACTGTGCTGCTGCGTTTGCTATTTGCTTGTTGTCTCCCTGACAGCTTCTTCACAGATGCCTCGTAACTAACTACAGAAGCAGGGCTTTTTTGCCTTCCCAAAGAATGAGCATTGTCCAAGCTCTTTCTTTACTACTACTGCTACTACTTCAATGCATTTTGAAAGGTGACTACAGATGGAAGAGCAATGAGCGAGAGGTTTTGATTCTAGCAATGCCCATGCACAACATAACCAGCAAAAGCAAAGGCAAGACCACAAATGCAGCAAAGGCCCTACACAGTTGCAGGCCAGCGTAAAAGCAGGCAAACAAGGAGAATCTTGGGTGGGCAATGCACTATGCCAAGTTCCTCTGCAGCCCAGCTAAAACACAAAAAGAACCAGAATGGAACAAAAATAACCCAAAGCCCAAAGGAAAACAACAAGGGGGGGGTCACGGGGTACACCGGGAAATGCTGAACTTTGCAAAAAGCGTACTTCTACAGAGGAACAAAATGGGGAAAAGCATTTCACACAAGAAAGGCTCTTGTCAGACTGAAACAAGTCCACTTGGCTGCATTTCTTGCAGTGTTAAAGCTGAAGGCTGAAAAGCTGCAGCGGGAATCCATGCAGGCCACAGGACAAAGCAGTTCACTCATCGCGCCAAGAGAAGCTGAGGATATGATCAGAAACCAGCCCCAGACCCTCTAAGGCCTACTGCTCCCACTCTGCCGATATCGTTAGATCAGCAGCACCACCTGCAGAAACAGGTTTTCACACTGCTGCCAGCACCAGAATTCTGTGTTTCAAGGATTCGGGCAGGCGCAGAAATAGCTGTTTTATCAGGATGCTTATCATCCAGGGAAAGCCTGATGAGATCGGCAGAGCACACTTGAATGGAAACAACAAAACTCCGTTTCTTGTTCCTCAGTTGAGCCAATACATTCACCAGCGGCCTTAGACTTTGAAGCCCCTTAACAGGTTTTCCGTGCAGCTCATTTTGTTCCCTACAGAGTGCCGTGTAAGCAGCCTTCCTTGTGGCACTAGGAGAGAACCCATAACTTTGCAGACACCCAAAGAGCTTGGAGGAGCAGCGAGGACCACGTCAGACTGGTTGGTTGGATTGTTTCTTACCAGTTCCTCTATCTGTGTAACGAATTGCTTGTTCGTTAAGATTGCTGGAATCCAGGGCTACTGCCAGCTCCCGGTAACGTGTCTGATGGGCACATGCAGACAGGAGAAAAAGGAAGGAGCAGAAGAGGAGGAGGGGAGGAAAAAAGCAGGAATTAAAGAGGACAGCAAAATAAATCCTATCGAACTGTGGTAATCAGATTCTCCAAACAAAACAAAAATCTACCGTTTCAACAAAAGCAGCTGAGACATCAACACATTTTATCCATTCTGCCAAGGCTTCATTTTGACCCAACAGTGACTCAGAAATAAGAACGGCAGTTGCACGGAAGCCAGATTATCCCCAGTCCCCAAACTGGAAACACCTCCGATACCTGCCCCCCAGTGTTGATCACAACTACCCGATGATAGCACAAGACAACACTAGACAGCAGTGAACGAGAACTGTGCATTCAATGAGGTCTCGCTAACACTGCCGAAAGCAGAGTCCCAGTAAGTTATCAACAGTAGCAAATAAGAAAGGGGGCGGGGGGGGACGGGGACACTGAGAACAACCTCCTTCCGTTTCCTTAATATTTGTGGAAGAAACAGCACTTTCTCCATTCACATATGATGTAGACTACAAGCAAAGCAGTCAAGTCAGCCAGTTTTATTCCCCACGGAAACAAGTCACTACTAAGAAAGAACTGACTATCACAATAATACTCCTTATAGCGCCTTTCACTCCAAAGCACCACACAGAGAAAACATCCTTTTCTGGGTAAGGAGAGATGCAGACTCCCTCTGCGACAAGCTAATGTCAATGATGCAGGTTGATTTCCCATTCTTTTCCACTAAATCAAGAATACATCTTTCCATGAATACATGCTGTCCGTTCATCCCACTCAGCTTTTCTTCCCACTGCTGAAAGTTTACGTTCTAAACCAGGATTTTTTGCTTCTCAATGCTTAAATATCATATTGTTCAGTAGGATGACTGCAGACACCGCTGAGATCCAGGAGTGTTTTCTTGAGCTGACTGCTTAAAGCTCCACATCAAATATCAAGAGAATTAATAGGACAAAAGGATCAAAACGAGGCTGTACCCGAGAACACGGGGCAGTAACGTCACCCAACTCTTCAAGTTCACACACTAGATGAATGGCAAAGGACGCACCAAGAAGCGAGCGAGGGCAAAGCCAGATGGTGGCCACTCTGCTCTGAAAAGCGCTACCTTCAGGATGTATCTGGGGAAAACAGAGATCGCTGGATGCAGATTAAGATAGAAAAGAACCGGTCAGCGACTACCTGAAAACTGCTGGTTTTTTGAGTCAAACTCAAACACTCCCTGTAAAACTTGGTGAGATGTGCGGCACGCTATGAACCACAAGTTTAGAAGGAGGACATTTACGAACAGGGCAAACTCAGCGTGGCTGGGAGCAGGTGCCAGTGGCCCTCATGGAGCGATGAATCCCATGACTAGAAGAAACTAAACGGAAAAGGGCCAAAAACCTGTTCCTGGACAGCAATGCAAGTTCTCATCCAGCCTTCGTGGGAGGATGAACAGCATCTGACCACACCTCTACCCACCGTGAACCAGACAACTTCATTTATCTTGTACAGCATCAGAGCGCCATGAAGACCCGGAGCAGTGCTCTAGCGTTTCATGGCAAATTATTTCATCATCCAGCTCTGCTAAGCCATAATTTAAAAACACTACAAAACAAACGAGATAATCGTTTTCAACATCCAACCCCAGCAATCTATCACAGCTCTTTGCAATGCCACCTGCAAGGGTTCCCTCTTACTTCAGTCGCTTCCTTCTTGGCACTTCACAGGAAACAAGAAATCTCTCTCTTGGCATTCCCCGTCTACCTGCTCAGCACTTTTCTCGTGAATCGAGCAGCAAGAATACGGTAATGGTGAAGACATTTAAGGAAAGCAATAAAGTGGAAGACTGCAGAGGGAAACAAACAGAATTTTCTCCCTTTCTTTTTAGCAGGACAGATACTTGTGCTCTCAAGGGAAAACGTATGTTAGGTGCTTCTAGGAAGGTCAGGAACTCCCTTACTTCTTCCAGTTACAGGTCACCTCACCCTTATTGGTTCAAACACTCCTCAATATGAAACATCAGATGGACAAGAGGAATACCTTCACCAGTACATGTCAAAAATGTTTCCTTCATTTCTTCCAGTCCAGACGTTCTGTTTGCTTAACGCTTCAAGATGCAAAGAACAGTAATGTGCCTTAACCACAAGAACTTCCTTCTTCCTCCACCATCAGTTGTGAAACAAATCAAAAAAAACCAACCAACAACTCAATAAACTACTTGAACAGCTGGATTTGTTGGAAACAGAGAGAACTAGGAACAAGACACTTCTCGGGAAATTATGCATTGTGAGGTTCTAATAACATAGCAAAAAAAAGTTAGTAATTCTGCTCAGCTTGGAACGCCATGCTTGATCCATTTGCTTTCACACACGGAGACCTATTTTGATGGGCTTTCTGCGTTTCACAGCCAAGAAAGCTGAAGTGGCTGAGATGGGAAGGGTCTGCCTCGCATGAAGACACCAATGGCGGCAGCAGCTCATGCCAACAATCAGCTTTCCTGCCCTATTAGCGCCAAGTGAGCTTCTGAACAGCATTTTCCTGAACGCAGGATTTTTACAAGACGGCAACTGGAAAAAGAAATCTGTCATGACATATTGCAAGTAAAGATCAGTTTACAAATTATTTCTGAAACCTCAGACACAACGGTCCACATAACAGCCAATCAGATCAAAATGTATCTCTCCGTGCTAAGAAAACGACAGCAGAGAAAAAACTGGGCTCAGAAACTTTGTGCATTTCCAGAGTCTGTATTACACAGCCAGATCAGATGGTATAAAAACTTGTGATTTTAAAAGTTGTCAAACACGTCAGGAATTTAAAGCCAGTGTCTGGAGCATGTCAGTTGGCACACAGTACTTTTCCCAGAAGAGGAGCAGCTGCCTTTATTTCAAGGGTAACTTAAGCCACTGTCTGGGGAGGAAAAAAAAACCAAACCCCAAAATAAACAAAAGAGCAGTTTCTTCCCTCAAAGGCTCAGGTTCACACCGGCTTGCTCTCTGAACTGCTAACAGCTGGCTTCCTGAATTCCCTTCCTAACTGGCTGCTTCTCTTAACTTTCCCCAGCTGACCTTCAAGTTACCATTGTCCAATTCACCTTCTGCAAGGGTGGGTACAAACACCAGCCCTATTCAACTGGCTTCTCAGTGAGACCACGAGACAGCTGCGTAACCAAAATGCCAAACAGATACAAAGCAGGAAAAGTCTTCGTATTGTCACGCGCTGTATGTTCAGTCACCCTCTCATATTGTAGAACATTCTGTTTGCAGACCAGCGTCACAACAGCTTCCAGTCTACTGCTCCAGCTCCTTCAAACAGACCTTCTGTTCCTCAGAGGCCTCGCTGAAGGCCTTTGACCAAGAGGATGCCTTGATGAGGTTTTGTGCCTTCCTTTCAGAACAAGGGTTAAGCCTTGCCCCCACTCTCAGAAGCAAAGTCTTACAACGGTCAGTGTGATCTACCCTCGCAGCCTGGAAGCAGTATGGGCACCTGTTGGATCCTCCGTTCAGCCATGTCCAGTTTCTGATGCAAATCGTCCATACGCAAATCCTTAGCTGAGATTTTGGAAGACAGGCAGTGAATCTTCTCTGACAGCTCTAAATTCTTCTGATTAATTACCTCACTACTTTTGCTGAAACAAACCAAGATTAAAGCAGCATCACTGTATGTACTATGGGTCTGGGCAAGTACATGTCATAAATTTACAGTCCAGCTAGTCGTAACAGTTAGAATCACAGAAACATCACATCCAGTCACTTTTTTTAAGCTGAATATCCAACCTCCCAAGTCACCACCTGTGGTGCATGCCCCTTGTGATGTTTTGTGGCTCTACCGGGAAGAGCAGTGTTACTCTGCAGTAACAAGCAGCAAATGGACTTACCTTTGTTTGTACAGCTCCTGTTTCAGGTCTTCTCGCTCCTTCATTGACTCTTCGTTATGCTGGAGAAAAAAGAAATGACTGATTCAGCTGCAGACTTCAGCAAAATATTTCACCTTTAGCACATCAGCTGAAGTGGAAAGCATCAGAACTTTGGCAAAACCCTTCAGGACAGGTTGCTTAGAACCTCCTGAATTTGCCAGGAATAAATCTGCTCAGCCTTTTCAAACGCGATGCTACTAACTGAACGTGAGGTCATTTCTGCAGACTTCTGGATTAATATCAACACTGAAGTGTCTGCCTGATGGAGACCCTCCTGAGACAAGGTCTCGGTGGCGCTTCTGTTGCGTGTGGAGCTGGCAAGACTAATGAAGTAAGGTGCCGGATCTGAAGACAGCAACTGGACCATATGATTAGTGGTCACAGAAACCTGAATGAACTTTGCCTTGACCATGGAGAACACAGGGCTTTACAAGGTTAATTAACAATTCAGAATGTTAATTTCTGCCTCTTCTCCGAGCAGGGACTACAGACTTTGCATTAGTGTACTGACAAGCAAATAGCCAAAGGCAGAGCTGCTGGTGAAGCATAAGCAGAGGTGACTCTTACCTTCTCTGCCTGTTCTTGCAGCATAGAGATGAAGGACAAAGTACGTTCCAGCTCCACTACCCTCTGGTGAGATGAACGTAAACGAGCAGCAAGGCTCTCGGCTTCTCCTGAACAAGTTAGAACAGAGTGAGTTGAGGCTGGACCACAAAGAGCTTTTTGGAACTGCTAAGCAGCACTTTCTACTTTGTCAACAAGCTCTTAAGGCAGCACAGAGCTTTGCAAGTCAGTAGACCTGGTTCCGGCCCTGGCTCTACAGGTGGCTCACTAGCAGCTCTGGGCAGTAAAGCTCTCTGTAACTACCATCCTCACTTTGAGGGAGATGACGAAACTTCCTCTGCAGAGTAGGCAATATGTTGGTTGGGATCTTTCTTTCTAATAGAAGAAGTCGCTCAAACTTGGTTCAGAATGAAGGGCTCGGGTAAAACCTACCTTTACGCGATAGCTGTGTGGGAGGGAGGGTGGCAAAAAGGGAACTAAGTTTTAAAAGGATCAGAAGAAAGTCAGAAAGGAACAGCCTGGGGTAGTCACCGGGGCTGAACAGGGCTGACAAGGCTTTAGCGATGCACAAAAGAACCTCAACTGCCATGGGATCAACATGCTCCCACTTGGGGGCAGCTCTGGCGACAGAGGCAGCGATGGTGCCAAGTATTGCCCACTGAGGAGTCGGCCACTGCTGTGAGCTGGCTGCCAGCAACTGTCATGCCTCTGGCTTGAAATTCACACTTTGACCAACAGCTTGAGCTGGAGTGCCCACAGTCAATTACCTGATTTCTTCCCTGCAGCTTCTTGAGTATGTGCAAGGGCCGCCTGCAACTCAGACTTCTCAGAAGTTAGAATTCCAATAGTCTGGACACGACCCTTTGGGAAAGGAAAATCGGCTCAGCACGAAACTTCTTTGCTTGTAATTGCAACATCACTGTTGCCACAAAAGGCTAACTCAGTAAAGGGAAAGAGCTCGTGCAGTTAAGCACAGTCGGGCTGACTCCCAGTTTTCCTGAAGGAACGCGCTCGCGGCTTCCCGAGTAAAGACTATGAATGGTCAGTAATCCAGAGAACAGCAGAAGGCAGGTAGTGTTACTGTAATGGAGGCTCTGCCATACCCGTAGCTGTTTCCTCAGTGCAGCTTGCTCTTCAGAAAACGTATTTTCCAACTCCTTCTTTTCCTGTATAAAGAAATGATGCCTATTTAGCACAAAAATGTAGATAGGTAACCCTTGTTTTGTGTCAAACTAAAAAAGCAGTGATACATTGGTAGGACTTGCAGCATCGAAACGACAGCAGTCTTTTTAAAGAAATACTTCAGCCTTGCGTTATTTGAACGCCTTCACTATTTATCCATCCTAGATTGGCAGTAACAGCATAGCACAATCGCTGCTAGCATGAATACGGTAGTGCTTGGAAGCAAGCTGCTGGCAAGGACTTGTATTCTCCTGCCTCCACCACACTCCTCTAATACTTGAGTATTTAAACGTTCGCTTGTGTCAAAATAAGAACGCTACCTGCCAGGCAGGCCTAACTCATGAAGTCAAATCATTCAACCCTACGCTACAAATGAAACTGAATCTAACATAAGACAAGACCACACGTGCCTGGGCCACAGCCCACTATACTCTCTACTCCGCCAAGGAAGAGATACTATTTTTCTGCCTGTCCAAAAACAGGACACACTTTACCTTCTCCAGCTGATCCACTGCATCCTGGCTCTGCTCTTTCTGGGGAAGAAAAGTGATGCACCAGAGAAAATACTCTCATACATCTGAAACACATTTTCACTTCAACAAAGTAGGATACACGCCCAATTCACGCAAACAGAATTTCCACTTTCTGTACCCCTTTCTGTAGAGGACTAGGAAGTTCATCTTAGCTATTAAAAATACGAGATCTGGAGCTGCCTTCACTAACGTACTTTATTTGCCAGGCATCTTTTTCATCGCTCAGTAGATTACCACAGTTGTTCTCCAACACCGCTGCTGAAACCCCTCCATGTCTACATCTGAGCATCTACCAACTTCAGTTAAACTCGCATCCCCACATCTGTGCAACTGATGGAAGTAATCCTGGTGTATTGGGGTGATCGCCAGAAATGCTGGGTTTTTTTAAAAAAACACCACCAATTAAAAAAAAAAAACAACAACCAACCAATAACCCCAAAGAAAAACGTAGTCTTTTCCTTGAACTGAGACCTCAGACCTTTCTTCCACTGAAGAGCTGGCCTTAAGTCACGCGGAGCCGCACTTGTGTTGGCAGACTTCTGCAGGAGGTGGTATGGGAGGGCTGAAGCCAGATACAAAGAGAAGGGGTAATTCTGTCCTAGCCCATTTCCATCTTAGCGGTGAAGTATTTGGAGATTTGTTGTCCGTAGGTAATGCACCTTTAGATAGGAGGTGAAGGAGACAAAGGTGGCAGCTGCCTACCCAGGCCGCCACACAACTGTGCTGCTGCGTTTGCTATTTGCTTGTTGTCTCCCTGACAGCTTCTTCACAGATGCCTCGTAACTAACTACAGAAGCAGGGCTTTTTTGCCTTCCCAAAGAATGAGCATTGTCCAAGCTCTTTCTTTACTACTACTGCTACTACTTCAATGCATTTTGAAAGGTGACTACAGATGGAAGAGCAATGAGCGAGAGGTTTTGATTCTAGCAATGCCCATGCACAACATAACCAGCAAAAGCAAAGGCAAGACCACAAATGCAGCAAAGGCCCTACACAGTTGCAGGCCAGCGTAAAAGCAGGCAAACAAGGAGAATCTTGGGTGGGCAATGCACTATGCCAAGTTCCTCTGCAGCCCAGCTAAAACACAAAAAGAACCAGAATGGAACAAAAATAACCCAAAGCCCAAAGGAAAACAACAAGGGGGGGGTCACGGGGTACACCGGGAAATGCTGAACTTTGCAAAAAGCGTACTTCTACAGAGGAACAAAATGGGGAAAAGCATTTCACACAAGAAAGGCTCTTGTCAGACTGAAACAAGTCCACTTGGCTGCATTTCTTGCAGTGTTAAAGCTGAAGGCTGAAAAGCTGCAGCGGGAATCCATGCAGGCCACAGGACAAAGCAGTTCACTCATCGCGCCAAGAGAAGCTGAGGATATGATCAGAAACCAGCCCCAGACCCTCTAAGGCCTACTGCTCCCACTCTGCCGATATCGTTAGATCAGCAGCACCACCTGCAGAAACAGGTTTTCACACTGCTGCCAGCACCAGAATTCTGTGTTTCAAGGATTCGGGCAGGCGCAGAAATAGCTGTTTTATCAGGATGCTTATCATCCAGGGAAAGCCTGATGAGATCGGCAGAGCACACTTGAATGGAAACAACAAAACTCCGTTTCTTGTTCCTCAGTTGAGCCAATACATTCACCAGCGGCCTTAGACTTTGAAGCCCCTTAACAGGTTTTCCGTGCAGCTCATTTTGTTCCCTACAGAGTGCCGTGTAAGCAGCCTTCCTTGTGGCACTAGGAGAGAACCCATAACTTTGCAGACACCCAAAGAGCTTGGAGGAGCAGCGAGGACCACGTCAGACTGGTTGGTTGGATTGTTTCTTACCAGTTCCTCTATCTGTGTAACGAATTGCTTGTTCGTTAAGATTGCTGGAATCCAGGGCTACTGCCAGCTCCCGGTAACGTGTCTGATGGGCACATGCAGACAGGAGAAAAAGGAAGGAGCAGAAGAGGAGGAGGGGAGGAAAAAAGCAGGAATTAAAGAGGACAGCAAAATAAATCCTATCGAACTGTGGTAATCAGATTCTCCAAACAAAACAAAAATCTACCGTTTCAACAAAAGCAGCTGAGACATCAACACATTTTATCCATTCTGCCAAGGCTTCATTTTGACCCAACAGTGACTCAGAAATAAGAACGGCAGTTGCACGGAAGCCAGATTATCCCCAGTCCCCAAACTGGAAACACCTCCGATACCTGCCCCCCAGTGTTGATCACAACTACCCGATGATAGCACAAGACAACACTAGACAGCAGTGAACGAGAACTGTGCATTCAATGAGGTCTCGCTAACACTGCCGAAAGCAGAGTCCCAGTAAGTTATCAACAGTAGCAAATAAGAAAGGGGGCGGGGGGGGACGGGGACACTGAGAACAACCTCCTTCCGTTTCCTTAATATTTGTGGAAGAAACAGCACTTTCTCCATTCACATATGATGTAGACTACAAGCAAAGCAGTCAAGTCAGCCAGTTTTATTCCCCACGGAAACAAGTCACTACTAAGAAAGAACTGACTATCACAATAATACTCCTTATAGCGCCTTTCACTCCAAAGCACCACACAGAGAAAACATCCTTTTCTGGGTAAGGAGAGATGCAGACTCCCTCTGCGACAAGCTAATGTCAATGATGCAGGTTGATTTCCCATTCTTTTCCACTAAATCAAGAATACATCTTTCCATGAATACATGCTGTCCGTTCATCCCACTCAGCTTTTCTTCCCACTGCTGAAAGTTTACGTTCTAAACCAGGATTTTTTGCTTCTCAATGCTTAAATATCATATTGTTCAGTAGGATGACTGCAGACACCGCTGAGATCCAGGAGTGTTTTCTTGAGCTGACTGCTTAAAGCTCCACATCAAATATCAAGAGAATTAATAGGACAAAAGGATCAAAACGAGGCTGTACCCGAGAACACGGGGCAGTAACGTCACCCAACTCTTCAAGTTCACACACTAGATGAATGGCAAAGGACGCACCAAGAAGCGAGCGAGGGCAAAGCCAGATGGTGGCCACTCTGCTCTGAAAAGCGCTACCTTCAGGATGTATCTGGGGAAAACAGAGATCGCTGGATGCAGATTAAGATAGAAAAGAACCGGTCAGCGACTACCTGAAAACTGCTGGTTTTTTGAGTCAAACTCAAACACTCCCTGTAAAACTTGGTGAGATGTGCGGCACGCTATGAACCACAAGTTTAGAAGGAGGACATTTACGAACAGGGCAAACTCAGCGTGGCTGGGAGCAGGTGCCAGTGGCCCTCATGGAGCGATGAATCCCATGACTAGAAGAAACTAAACGGAAAAGGGCCAAAAACCTGTTCCTGGACAGCAATGCAAGTTCTCATCCAGCCTTCGTGGGAGGATGAACAGCATCTGACCACACCTCTACCCACCGTGAACCAGACAACTTCATTTATCTTGTACAGCATCAGAGCGCCATGAAGACCCGGAGCAGTGCTCTAGCGTTTCATGGCAAATTATTTCATCATCCAGCTCTGCTAAGCCATAATTTAAAAACACTACAAAACAAACGAGATAATCGTTTTCAACATCCAACCCCAGCAATCTATCACAGCTCTTTGCAATGCCACCTGCAAGGGTTCCCTCTTACTTCAGTCGCTTCCTTCTTGGCACTTCACAGGAAACAAGAAATCTCTCTCTTGGCATTCCCCGTCTACCTGCTCAGCACTTTTCTCGTGAATCGAGCAGCAAGAATACGGTAATGGTGAAGACATTTAAGGAAAGCAATAAAGTGGAAGACTGCAGAGGGAAACAAACAGAATTTTCTCCCTTTCTTTTTAGCAGGACAGATACTTGTGCTCTCAAGGGAAAACGTATGTTAGGTGCTTCTAGGAAGGTCAGGAACTCCCTTACTTCTTCCAGTTACAGGTCACCTCACCCTTATTGGTTCAAACACTCCTCAATATGAAACATCAGATGGACAAGAGGAATACCTTCACCAGTACATGTCAAAAATGTTTCCTTCATTTCTTCCAGTCCAGACGTTCTGTTTGCTTAACGCTTCAAGATGCAAAGAACAGTAATGTGCCTTAACCACAAGAACTTCCTTCTTCCTCCACCATCAGTTGTGAAACAAATCAAAAAAAACCAACCAACAACTCAATAAACTACTTGAACAGCTGGATTTGTTGGAAACAGAGAGAACTAGGAACAAGACACTTCTCGGGAAATTATGCATTGTGAGGTTCTAATAACATAGCAAAAAAAAGTTAGTAATTCTGCTCAGCTTGGAACGCCATGCTTGATCCATTTGCTTTCACACACGGAGACCTATTTTGATGGGCTTTCTGCGTTTCACAGCCAAGAAAGCTGAAGTGGCTGAGATGGGAAGGGTCTGCCTCGCATGAAGACACCAATGGCGGCAGCAGCTCATGCCAACAATCAGCTTTCCTGCCCTATTAGCGCCAAGTGAGCTTCTGAACAGCATTTTCCTGAACGCAGGATTTTTACAAGACGGCAACTGGAAAAAGAAATCTGTCATGACATATTGCAAGTAAAGATCAGTTTACAAATTATTTCTGAAACCTCAGACACAACGGTCCACATAACAGCCAATCAGATCAAAATGTATCTCTCCGTGCTAAGAAAACGACAGCAGAGAAAAAACTGGGCTCAGAAACTTTGTGCATTTCCAGAGTCTGTATTACACAGCCAGATCAGATGGTATAAAAACTTGTGATTTTAAAAGTTGTCAAACACGTCAGGAATTTAAAGCCAGTGTCTGGAGCATGTCAGTTGGCACACAGTACTTTTCCCAGAAGAGGAGCAGCTGCCTTTATTTCAAGGGTAACTTAAGCCACTGTCTGGGGAGGAAAAAAAAACCAAACCCCAAAATAAACAAAAGAGCAGTTTCTTCCCTCAAAGGCTCAGGTTCACACCGGCTTGCTCTCTGAACTGCTAACAGCTGGCTTCCTGAATTCCCTTCCTAACTGGCTGCTTCTCTTAACTTTCCCCAGCTGACCTTCAAGTTACCATTGTCCAATTCACCTTCTGCAAGGGTGGGTACAAACACCAGCCCTATTCAACTGGCTTCTCAGTGAGACCACGAGACAGCTGCGTAACCAAAATGCCAAACAGATACAAAGCAGGAAAAGTCTTCGTATTGTCACGCGCTGTATGTTCAGTCACCCTCTCATATTGTAGAACATTCTGTTTGCAGACCAGCGTCACAACAGCTTCCAGTCTACTGCTCCAGCTCCTTCAAACAGACCTTCTGTTCCTCAGAGGCCTCGCTGAAGGCCTTTGACCAAGAGGATGCCTTGATGAGGTTTTGTGCCTTCCTTTCAGAACAAGGGTTAAGCCTTGCCCCCACTCTCAGAAGCAAAGTCTTACAACGGTCAGTGTGATCTACCCTCGCAGCCTGGAAGCAGTATGGGCACCTGTTGGATCCTCCGTTCAGCCATGTCCAGTTTCTGATGCAAATCGTCCATACGCAAATCCTTAGCTGAGATTTTGGAAGACAGGCAGTGAATCTTCTCTGACAGCTCTAAATTCTTCTGATTAATTACCTCACTACTTTTGCTGAAACAAACCAAGATTAAAGCAGCATCACTGTATGTACTATGGGTCTGGGCAAGTACATGTCATAAATTTACAGTCCAGCTAGTCGTAACAGTTAGAATCACAGAAACATCACATCCAGTCACTTTTTTTAAGCTGAATATCCAACCTCCCAAGTCACCACCTGTGGTGCATGCCCCTTGTGATGTTTTGTGGCTCTACCGGGAAGAGCAGTGTTACTCTGCAGTAACAAGCAGCAAATGGACTTACCTTTGTTTGTACAGCTCCTGTTTCAGGTCTTCTCGCTCCTTCATTGACTCTTCGTTATGCTGGAGAAAAAAGAAATGACTGATTCAGCTGCAGACTTCAGCAAAATATTTCACCTTTAGCACATCAGCTGAAGTGGAAAGCATCAGAACTTTGGCAAAACCCTTCAGGACAGGTTGCTTAGAACCTCCTGAATTTGCCAGGAATAAATCTGCTCAGCCTTTTCAAACGCGATGCTACTAACTGAACGTGAGGTCATTTCTGCAGACTTCTGGATTAATATCAACACTGAAGTGTCTGCCTGATGGAGACCCTCCTGAGACAAGGTCTCGGTGGCGCTTCTGTTGCGTGTGGAGCTGGCAAGACTAATGAAGTAAGGTGCCGGATCTGAAGACAGCAACTGGACCATATGATTAGTGGTCACAGAAACCTGAATGAACTTTGCCTTGACCATGGAGAACACAGGGCTTTACAAGGTTAATTAACAATTCAGAATGTTAATTTCTGCCTCTTCTCCGAGCAGGGACTACAGACTTTGCATTAGTGTACTGACAAGCAAATAGCCAAAGGCAGAGCTGCTGGTGAAGCATAAGCAGAGGTGACTCTTACCTTCTCTGCCTGTTCTTGCAGCATAGAGATGAAGGACAAAGTACGTTCCAGCTCCACTACCCTCTGGTGAGATGAACGTAAACGAGCAGCAAGGCTCTCGGCTTCTCCTGAACAAGTTAGAACAGAGTGAGTTGAGGCTGGACCACAAAGAGCTTTTTGGAACTGCTAAGCAGCACTTTCTACTTTGTCAACAAGCTCTTAAGGCAGCACAGAGCTTTGCAAGTCAGTAGACCTGGTTCCGGCCCTGGCTCTACAGGTGGCTCACTAGCAGCTCTGGGCAGTAAAGCTCTCTGTAACTACCATCCTCACTTTGAGGGAGATGACGAAACTTCCTCTGCAGAGTAGGCAATATGTTGGTTGGGATCTTTCTTTCTAATAGAAGAAGTCGCTCAAACTTGGTTCAGAATGAAGGGCTCGGGTAAAACCTACCTTTACGCGATAGCTGTGTGGGAGGGAGGGTGGCAAAAAGGGAACTAAGTTTTAAAAGGATCAGAAGAAAGTCAGAAAGGAACAGCCTGGGGTAGTCACCGGGGCTGAACAGGGCTGACAAGGCTTTAGCGATGCACAAAAGAACCTCAACTGCCATGGGATCAACATGCTCCCACTTGGGGGCAGCTCTGGCGACAGAGGCAGCGATGGTGCCAAGTATTGCCCACTGAGGAGTCGGCCACTGCTGTGAGCTGGCTGCCAGCAACTGTCATGCCTCTGGCTTGAAATTCACACTTTGACCAACAGCTTGAGCTGGAGTGCCCACAGTCAATTACCTGATTTCTTCCCTGCAGCTTCTTGAGTATGTGCAAGGGCCGCCTGCAACTCAGACTTCTCAGAAGTTAGAATTCCAATAGTCTGGACACGACCCTTTGGGAAAGGAAAATCGGCTCAGCACGAAACTTCTTTGCTTGTAATTGCAACATCACTGTTGCCACAAAAGGCTAACTCAGTAAAGGGAAAGAGCTCGTGCAGTTAAGCACAGTCGGGCTGACTCCCAGTTTTCCTGAAGGAACGCGCTCGCGGCTTCCCGAGTAAAGACTATGAATGGTCAGTAATCCAGAGAACAGCAGAAGGCAGGTAGTGTTACTGTAATGGAGGCTCTGCCATACCCGTAGCTGTTTCCTCAGTGCAGCTTGCTCTTCAGAAAACGTATTTTCCAACTCCTTCTTTTCCTGTATAAAGAAATGATGCCTATTTAGCACAAAAATGTAGATAGGTAACCCTTGTTTTGTGTCAAACTAAAAAAGCAGTGATACATTGGTAGGACTTGCAGCATCGAAACGACAGCAGTCTTTTTAAAGAAATACTTCAGCCTTGCGTTATTTGAACGCCTTCACTATTTATCCATCCTAGATTGGCAGTAACAGCATAGCACAATTGCTGCTAGCATGAATACGGTAGTGCTTGGAAGCAAGCTGCTGGCAAGGACTTGTATTCTCCTGCCTCCACCACACTCCTCTAATACTTGAGTATTTAAACGTTCGCTTGTGTCAAAATAAGAACGCTACCTGCCAGGCAGGCCTAACTCATGAAGTCAAATCATTCAACCCTACGCTACAAATGAAACTGAATCTAACATAAGACAAGACCACACGTGCCTGGGCCACAGCCCACTATACTCTCTACTCCGCCAAGGAAGAGATACTATTTTTCTGCCTGTCCAAAAACAGGACACACTTTACCTTCTCCAGCTGATCCACTGCATCCTGGCTCTGCTCTTTCTGTGGAAGAAAAGTGATGCACCAGAGAAAATACTCTCATACATCTGAAACACATTTTCACTTCAACAAAGTAGGATACACGCCCAATTCACGCAAACAGAATTTCCACTTTCTGTACCCCTTTCTGTAGAGGACTAGGAAGTTCATCTTAGCTATTAAAAATACGAGATCTGGAGCTGCCTTCACTAACGTACTTTATTTGCCAGGCATCTTTTTCATCGCTCAGTAGATTGCCACAGTTGTTCTCCAACACCGCTGCTGAAACCCCTCCATGTCTACATCTGAGCATCTACCAACTTCAGTTAAACTCGCATCCCCACATCTGTGCAACTGATGGAAGTAATCCTGGTGTATTGGGGTGATCGCCAGAAATGCTGGGTTTTTTTAAAAAAACACCACCAATTAAAAAAAAAAAAAAACAACCAACCAATAACCCCAAAGAAAAACGTAGTCTTTTCCTTGAACTGAGACCTCAGACCTTTCTTCCACTGAAGAGCTGGCCTTAAGTCACGCGGAGCCGCACTTGTGTTGGCAGACTTCTGCAGGAGGTGGTATGGGAGGGCTGAAGCCAGATACAAAGAGAAGGGGTAATTCTGTCCTAGCCCATTTCCATCTTAGCGGTGAAGTATTTGGAGATTTGTTGTCCGTAGGTAATGCACCTTTAGATAGGAGGTGAAGGAGACAAAGGTGGCAGCTGCCTACCCAGGCCGCCACACAACTGTGCTGCTGCGTTTGCTATTTGCTTGTTGTCTCCCTGACAGCTTCTTCACAGATGCCTCGTAACTAACTACAGAAGCAGGGCTTTTTTGCCTTCCCAAAGAATGAGCATTGTCCAAGCTCTTTCTTTACTACTACTGCTACTACTTCAATGCATTTTGAAAGGTGACTACAGATGGAAGAGCAATGAGCGAGAGGTTTTGATTCTAGCAATGCCCATGCACAACATAACCAGCAAAAGCAAAGGCAAGACCACAAATGCAGCAAAGGCCCTACACAGTTGCAGGCCAGCGTAAAAGCAGGCAAACAAGGAGAATCTTGGGTGGGCAATGCACTATGCCAAGTTCCTCTGCAGCCCAGCTAAAACACAAAAAGAACCAGAATGGAACAAAAATAACCCAAAGCCCAAAGGAAAACAACAAGGGGGGGGTCACGGGGTACACCGGGAAATGCTGAACTTTGCAAAAAGCGTACTTCTACAGAGGAACAAAATGGGGAAAAGCATTTCACACAAGAAAGGCTCTTGTCAGACTGAAACAAGTCCACTTGGCTGCATTTCTTGCAGTGTTAAAGCTGAAGGCTGAAAAGCTGCAGCGGGAATCCATGCAGGCCACAGGACAAAGCAGTTCACTCATCGCGCCAAGAGAAGCTGAGGATATGATCAGAAACCAGCCCCAGACCCTCTAAGGCCTACTGCTCCCACTCTGCCGATATCGTTAGATCAGCAGCACCACCTGCAGAAACAGGTTTTCACACTGCTGCCAGCACCAGAATTCTGTGTTTCAAGGATTCGGGCAGGCGCAGAAATAGCTGTTTTATCAGGATGCTTATCATCCAGGGAAAGCCTGATGAGATCAGCAGAGCACACTTGAATGGAAACAACAAAACTCCGTTTCTTGTTCCTCAGTTGAGCCAATACATTCACCAGCGGCCTTAGACTTTGAAGCCCCTTAACAGGTTTTCCGTGCAGCTCATTTTGTTCCCTACAGAGTGCCGTGTAAGCAGCCTTCCTTGTGGCACTAGGAGAGAACCCATAACTTTGCAGACACCCAAAGAGCTTGGAGGAGCAGCGAGGACCACGTCAGACTGGTTGGTTGGATTGTTTCTTACCAGTTCCTCTATCTGTGTAACGAATTGCTTGTTCGTTAAGATTGCTGGAATCCAGGGCTACTGCCAGCTCCCGGTAACGTGTCTGATGGGCACATGCAGACAGGAGAAAAAGGAAGGAGCAGAAGAGGAGGAGGGGAGGAAAAAAGCAGGAATTAAAGAGGACAGCAAAATAAATCCTATCGAACTGTGGTAATCAGATTCTCCAAACAAAACAAAAATCTACCGTTTCAACAAAAGCAGCTGAGACATCAACACATTTTATCCATTCTGCCAAGGCTTCATTTTGACCCAACAGTGACTCAGAAATAAGAACGGCAGTTGCACGGAAGCCAGATTATCCCCAGTCCCCAAACTGGAAACACCTCCGATACCTGCCTCCCACTGTTGATCACAACTACCCGATGATAGCACAAGACAACACTAGACAGCAGTGAACGAGAACTGTGCATTCAATGAGGTCTCGCTAACACTGCCGAAAGCAGAGTCCCAGTAAGTTATCAACAGTAGCAAATAAGAAAGGGGGCGGGGGGGGACGGGGACACTGAGAACAACCTCCTTCCGTTTCCTTAATATTTGTGGAAGAAACAGCACTTTCTCCATTCACATATGATGTAGACTACAAGCAAAGCAGTCAAGTCAGCCAGTTTTATTCCCCACGGAAACAAGTCACTACTAAGAAAGAACTGACTATCACAATAATACTCCTTATAGCGCCTTTCACTCCAAAGCACCACACAGAGAAAACATCCTTTTCTGGGTAAGGAGAGATGCAGACTCCCTCTGCGACAAGCTAATGTCAATGATGCAGGTTGATTTCCCATTCTTTTCCACTAAATCAAGAATACATCTTTCCATGAATACATGCTGTCCGTTCATCCCACTCAGCTTTTCTTCCCACTGCTGAAAGTTTACGTTCTAAACCAGGATTTTTTGCTTCTCAATGCTTAAATATCATATTGTTCAGTAGGATGACTGCAGACACCGCTGAGATCCAGGAGTGTTTTCTTGAGCTGACTGCTTAAAGCTCCACATCAAATATCAAGAGAATTAATAGGACAAAAGGATCAAAACGAGGCTGTACCCGAGAACACGGGGCAGTAACGTCACCCAACTCTTCAAGTTCACACACTAGATGAATGGCAAAGGACGCACCAAGAAGCGAGCGAGGGCAAAGCCAGATGGTGGCCACTCTGCTCTGAAAAGCGCTACCTTCAGGATGTATCTGGGGAAAACAGAGATCGCTGGATGCAGATTAAGATAGAAAAGAACCGGTCAGCGACTACCTGAAAACTGCTGGTTTTTTGAGTCAAACTCAAACACTCCCTGTAAAACTTGGTGAGATGTGCGGCACGCTATGAACCACAAGTTTAGAAGGAGGACATTTACGAACAGGGCAAACTCAGCGTGGCTGGGAGCAGGTGCCAGTGGCCCTCATGGAGCGATGAATCCCATGACTAGAAGAAACTAAACGGAAAAGGGCCAAAAACCTGTTCCTGGACAGCAATGCAAGTTCTCATCCAGCCTTCGTGGGAGGATGAACAGCATCTGACCACACCTCTACCCACCGTGAACCAGACAACTTCATTTATCTTGTACAGCATCAGAGCGCCATGAAGACCCGGAGCAGTGCTCTAGCGTTTCATGGCAAATTATTTCATCATCCAGCTCTGCTAAGCCATAATTTAAAAACACTACAAAACAAACGAGATAATCGTTTTCAACATCCAACCCCAGCAATCTATCACAGCTCTTTGCAATGCCACCTGCAAGGGTTCCCTCTTACTTCAGTCGCTTCCTTCTTGGCACTTCACAGGAAACAAGAAATCTCTCTCTTGGCATTCCCCGTCTACCTGCTCAGCACTTTTCTCGTGAATCGAGCAGCAAGAATACGGTAATGGTGAAGACATTTAAGGAAAGCAATAAAGTGGAAGACTGCAGAGGGAAACAAACAGAATTTTCTCCCTTTCTTTTTAGCAGGACAGATACTTGTGCTCTCAAGGGAAAACGTATGTTAGGTGCTTCTAGGAAGGTCAGGAACTCCCTTACTTCTTCCAGTTACAGGTCACCTCACCCTTATTGGTTCAAACACTCCTCAATATGAAACATCAGATGGACAAGAGGAATACCTTCACCAGTACATGTCAAAAATGTTTCCTTCATTTCTTCCAGTCCAGACGTTCTGTTTGCTTAACGCTTCAAGATGCAAAGAACAGTAATGTGCCTTAACCACAAGAACTTCCTTCTTCCTCCACCATCAGTTGTGAAACAAATCAAAAAAAACCAACCAACAACTCAATAAACTACTTGAACAGCTGGATTTGTTGGAAACAGAGAGAACTAGGAACAAGACACTTCTCGGGAAATTATGCATTGTGAGGTTCTAATAACATAGCAAAAAAAAGTTAGTAATTCTGCTCAGCTTGGAACGCCATGCTTGATCCATTTGCTTTCACACACGGAGACCTATTTTGATGGGCTTTCTGCGTTTCACAGCCAAGAAAGCTGAAGTGGCTGAGATGGGAAGGGTCTGCCTCGCATGAAGACACCAATGGCGGCAGCAGCTCATGCCAACAATCAGCTTTCCTGCCCTATTAGCGCCAAGTGAGCTTCTGAACAGCATTTTCCTGAACGCAGGATTTTTACAAGACGGCAACTGGAAAAAGAAATCTGTCATGACATATTGCAAGTAAAGATCAGTTTACAAATTATTTCTGAAACCTCAGACACAACGGTCCACATAACAGCCAATCAGATCAAAATGTATCTCTCCGTGCTAAGAAAACGACAGCAGAGAAAAAACTGGGCTCAGAAACTTTGTGCATTTCCAGAGTCTGTATTACACAGCCAGATCAGATGGTATAAAAACTTGTGATTTTAAAAGTTGTCAAACACGTCAGGAATTTAAAGCCAGTGTCTGGAGCATGTCAGTTGGCACACAGTACTTTTCCCAGAAGAGGAGCAGCTGCCTTTATTTCAAGGGTAACTTAAGCCACTGTCTGGGGAGGAAAAAAAAACCAAACCCCAAAATAAACAAAAGAGCAGTTTCTTCCCTCACAGGCTCAGGTTCACACCGGCTTGCTCTCTGAACTGCTAACAGCTGGCTTCCTGAATTCCCTTCCTAACTGGCTGCTTCTCTTAACTTTCCCCAGCTGACCTTCAAGTTACCATTGTCCAATTCACCTTCTGCAAGGGTGGGTACAAACACCAGCCCTATTCAACTGGCTTCTCAGTGAGACCACGAGACAGCTGCGTAACCAAAATGCCAAACAGATACAAAGCAGGAAAAGTCTTCGTATTGTCACGCGCTGTATGTTCAGTCACCCTCTCATATTGTAGAACATTCTGTTCGCAGACCAGCGTCACAACAGCTTCCAGTCTACTGCTCCAGCTCCTTCAAACAGACCTTCTGTTCCTCAGAGGCCTCGCTGAAGGCCTTTGACCAAGAGGATGCCTTGATGAGGTTTTGTGCCTTCCTTTCAGAACAAGGGTTAAGCCTTGCCCCCACTCTCAGAAGCAAAGTCTTACAACGGTCAGTGTGATCTACCCTCGCAGCCTGGAAGCAGTATGGGCACCTGTTGGATCCTCCGTTCAGCCATGTCCAGTTTCTGATGCAAATCGTCCATACGCAAATCCTTAGCTGAGATTTTGGAAGACAGGCAGTGAATCTTCTCTGACAGCTCTAAATTCTTCTGATTAATTACCTCACTACTTTTGCTGAAACAAACCAAGATTAAAGCAGCATCACTGTATGTACTATGGGTCTGGGCAAGTACATGTCATAAATTTACAGTCCAGCTAGTCGTAACAGTTAGAATCACAGAAACATCACATCCAGTCACTTTTTTTAAGCTGAATATCCAACCTCCCAAGTCACCACCTGTGGTGCATGCCCCTTGTGATGTTTTGTGGCTCTACCGGGAAGAGCAGTGTTACTCTGCAGTAACAAGCAGCAAATGGACTTACCTTTGTTTGTACAGCTCCTGTTTCAGGTCTTCTCGCTCCTTCATTAACTCTTCGTTATGCTGGAGAAAAAAGAAATGACTGATTCAGCTGCAGACTTCAGCAAAATATTTCACCTTTAGCACATCAGCTGAAGTGGAAAGCATCAGAACTTTGGCAAAACCCTTCAGGACAGGTTGCTTAGAACCTCCTGAATTTGCCAGGAATAAATCTGCTCAGCCTTTTCAAACGCGATGCTACTAACTGAACGTGAGGTCATTTCTGCAGACTTCTGGATTAATATCAACACTGAAGTGTCTGCCTGATGGAGACCCTCCTGAGACAAGGTCTCGGTGGCGCTTCTGTTGCGTGTGGAGCTGGCAAGACTAATGAAGTAAGGTGCCGGATCTGAAGACAGCAACTGGACCATATGATTAGTGGTCACAGAAACCTGAATGAACTTTGCCTTGACCATGGAGAACACAGGGCTTTACAAGGTTAATTAACAATTCAGAATGTTAATTTCTGCCTCTTCTCCGAGCAGGGACTACAGACTTTGCATTAGTGTACTGACAAGCAAATAGCCAAAGGCAGAGCTGCTGGTGAAGCATAAGCAGAGGTGACTCTTACCTTCTCTGCCTGTTCTTGCAGCATAGAGATGAAGGACAAAGTACGTTCCAGCTCCACTACCCTCTGGTGAGATGAACGTAAACGAGCAGCAAGGCTCTCGGCTTCTCCTGAACAAGTTAGAACAGAGTGAGTTGAGGCTGGACCACAAAGAGCTTTTTGGAACTGCTAAGCAGCACTTTCTACTTTGTCAACAAGCTCTTAAGGCAGCACAGAGCTTTGCAAGTCAGTAGACCTGGTTCCGGCCCTGGCTCTACAGGTGGCTCACTAGCAGCTCTGGGCAGTAAAGCTCTCTGTAACTACCATCCTCACTTTGAGGGAGATGACGAAACTTCCTCTGCAGAGTAGGCAATATGTTGGTTGGGATCTTTCTTTCTAATAGAAGAAGTCGCTCAAACTTGGTTCAGAATGAAGGGCTCGGGTAAAACCTACCTTTACGCGATAGCTGTGTGGGAGGGAGGGTGGCAAAAAGGGAACTAAGTTTTAAAAGGATCAGAAGAAAGTCAGAAAGGAACAGCCTGGGGTAGTCACCGGGGCTGAACAGGGCTGACAAGGCTTTAGCGATGCACAAAAGAACCTCAACTGCCATGGGATCAACATGCTCCCACTTGGGGGCAGCTCTGGCGACAGAGGCAGCGATGGTGCCAAGTATTGCCCACTGAGGAGTCGGCCACTGCTGTGAGCTGGCTGCCAGCAACTGTCATGCCTCTGGCTTGAAATTCACACTTTGACCAACAGCTTGAGCTGGAGTGCCCACAGTCAATTACCTGATTTCTTCCCTGCAGCTTCTTGAGTATGTGCAAGGGCCGCCTGCAACTCAGACTTCTCAGAAGTTAGAATTCCAATAGTCTGGACACGACCCTTTGGGAAAGGAAAATCGGCTCAGCACGAAACTTCTTTGCTTGTAATTGCAACATCACTGTTGCCACAAAAGGCTAACTCAGTAAAGGGAAAGAGCTCGTGCAGTTAAGCACAGTCGGGCTGACTCCCAGTTTTCCTGAAGGAACGCGCTCGCGGCTTCCCGAGTAAAGACTATGAATGGTCAGTAATCCAGAGAACAGCAGAAGGCAGGTAGTGTTACTGTAATGGAGGCTCTGCCATACCCGTAGCTGTTTCCTCAGTGCAGCTTGCTCTTCAGAAAACGTATTTTCCAACTCCTTCTTTTCCTGTATAAAGAAATGATGCCTATTTAGCACAAAAATGTAGATAGGTAACCCTTGTTTTGTGTCAAACTAAAAAAGCAGTGATACATTGGTAGGACTTGCAGCATCGAAACGACAGCAGTCTTTTTAAAGAAATACTTCAGCCTTGCGTTATTTGAACGCCTTCACTATTTATCCATCCTAGATTGGCAGTAACAGCATAGCACAATCGCTGCTAGCATGAATACGGTAGTGCTTGGAAGCAAGCTGCTGGCAAGGACTTGTATTCTCCTGCCTCCACCACACTCCTCTAATACTTGAGTATTTAAACGTTCGCTTGTGTCAAAATAAGAACGCTACCTGCCAGGCAGGCCTAACTCATGAAGTCAAATCATTCAACCCTACGCTACAAATGAAACTGAATCTAACATAAGACAAGACCACACGTGCCTGGGCCACAGCCCACTATACTCTCTACTCCGCCAAGGAAGAGATACTATTTTTCTGCCTGTCCAAAAACAGGACACACTTTACCTTCTCCAGCTGATCCACTGCATCCTGGCTCTGCTCTTTCTGGGGAAGAAAAGTGATGCACCAGAGAAAATACTCTCATACATCTGAAACACATTTTCACTTCAACAAAGTAGGATACACGCCCAATTCACGCAAACAGAATTTCCACTTTCTGTACCCCTTTCTGTAGAGGACTAGGAAGTTCATCTTAGCTATTAAAAATACGAGATCTGGAGCTGCCTTCACTAACGTACTTTATTTGCCAGGCATCTTTTTCATCGCTCAGTAGATTGCCACAGTTGTTCTCCAACACCGCTGCTGAAACCCCTCCATGTCTACATCTGAGCATCTACCAACTTCCGTTAAACTCGCATCCCCACATCTGTGCAACTGATGGAAGTAATCCTGGTGTATTGGGGTGATCGCCAGAAATGCTGGGTTTTTTTAAAAAAACACCACCAATTAAAAAAAAAAAAAAACAACCAACCAATAACCCCAAAGAAAAACGTAGTCTTTTCCTTGAACTGAGACCTCAGACCTTTCTTCCACTGAAGAGCTGGCCTTAAGTCACGCGGAGCCGCACTTGTGTTGGCAGACTTCTGCAGGAGGTGGTATGGGAGGGCTGAAGCCAGATACAAAGAGAAGGGGTAATTCTGTCCTAGCCCATTTCCATCTTAGCGGTGAAGTATTTGGAGATTTGTTGTCCGTAGGTAATGCACCTTTAGATAGGAGGTGAAGGAGACAAAGGTGGCAGCTGCCTACCCAGGCCGCCACACAACTGTGCTGCTGCGTTTGCTATTTGCTTGTTGTCTCCCTGACAGCTTCTTCACAGATGCCTCGTAACTAACTACAGAAGCAGGGCTTTTTTGCCTTCCCAAAGAATGAGCATTGTCCAAGCTCTTTCTTTACTACTACTGCTACTACTTCAATGCATTTTGAAAGGTGACTACAGATGGAAGAGCAATGAGCGAGAGGTTTTGATTCTAGCAATGCCCATGCACAACATAACCAGCAAAAGCAAAGGCAAGACCACAAATGCAGCAAAGGCCCTACACAGTTGCAGGCCAGCGTAAAAGCAGGCAAACAAGGAGAATCTTGGGTGGGCAATGCACTATGCCAAGTTCCTCTGCAGCCCAGCTAAAACACAAAAAGAACCAGAATGGAACAAAAATAACCCAAAGCCCAAAGGAAAACAACAAGGGGGGGGTCACGGGGTACACCGGGAAATGCTGAACTTTGCAAAAAGTGTACTTCTACAGAGGAACAAAATGGGGAAAAGCATTTCACACAAGAAAGGCTCTTGTCAGACTGAAACAAGTCCACTTGGCTGCATTTCTTGCAGTGTTAAAGCTGAAGGCTGAAAAGCTGCAGCGGGAATCCATGCAGGCCACAGGACAAAGCAGTTCACTCATCGCGCCAAGAGAAGCTGAGGATATGATCAGAAACCAGCCCCAGACCCTCTAAGGCCTACTGCTCCCACTCTGCCGATATCGTTAGACCAGCAGCACCACCTGCAGAAACAGGTTTTCACACTGCTGCCAGCACCAGAACTCTGTGTTTCAAGGATTCGGGCAGGCGCAGAAATAGCTGTTTTATCAGGATGCTTATCATCCAGGGAAAGCCTGATGAGATCAGCAGAGCACACTTGAATGGAAACAACAAAACTCCGTTTCTTGTTCCTCAGTTGAGCCAATACATTCACCAGCGGCCTTAGACTTTGAAGCCCCTTAACAGGTTTTCCGTGCAGCTCATTTTGTTCCCTACAGAGTGCCGTGTAAGCAGCCTTCCTTGTGGCACTAGGAGAGAACCCATAACTTTGCAGACACCCAAAGAGCTTGGAGGAGCAGCGAGGACCACGTCAGACTGGTTGGTTGGATTGTTTCTTACCAGTTCCTCTATCTGTGTAACGAATTGCTTGTTCGTTAAGATTGCTGGAATCCAGGGCTACTGCCAGCTCCCGGTAACGTGTCTGATGGGCACATGCAGACAGGAGAAAAAGGAAGGAGCAGAAGAGGAGGAGGGGAGGAAAAAAGCAGGAATTAAAGAGGACAGCAAAATAAATCCTATCGAACTGTGGTAATCAGATTCTCCAAACAAAACAAAAATCTACCGTTTCAACAAAAGCAGCTGAGACATCAACACATTTTATCCATTCTGCCAAGGCTTCATTTTGACCCAACAGTGACTCAGAAATAAGAACGGCAGTTGCACGGAAGCCAGATTATCCCCAGTCCCCAAACTGGAAACACCTCCGATACCTGCCCCCCAGTGTTGATCACAACTACCCGATGATAGCACAAGACAACACTAGACAGCAGTGAACGAGAACTGTGCATTCAATGAGGTCTCGCTAACACTGCCGAAAGCAGAGTCCCAGTAAGTTATCAACAGTAGCAAATAAGAAAGGGGGCGGGGGGGGACGGGGACACTGAGAACAACCTCCTTCCGTTTCCTTAATATTTGTGGAAGAAACAGCACTTTCTCCATTCACATATGATGTAGACTACAAGCAAAGCAGTCAAGTCAGCCAGTTTTATTCCCCACGGAAACAAGTCACTACTAAGAAAGAACTGACTATCACAATAATACTCCTTATAGCGCCTTTCACTCCAAAGCACCACACAGAGAAAACATCCTTTTCTGGGTAAGGAGAGATGCAGACTCCCTCTGCGACAAGCTAATGTCAATGATGCAGGTTGATTTCCCATTCTTTTCCACTAAATCAAGAATACATCTTTCCATGAATACATGCTGTCCGTTCATCCCACTCAGCTTTTCTTCCCACTGCTGAAAGTTTACGTTCTAAACCAGGATTTTTTGCTTCTCAATGCTTAAATATCATATTGTTCAGTAGGATGACTGCAGACACCGCTGAGATCCAGGAGTGTTTTCTTGAGCTGACTGCTTAAAGCTCCACATCAAATATCAAGAGAATTAATAGGACAAAAGGATCAAAACGAGGCTGTACCCGAGAACACGGGGCAGTAACGTCACCCAACTCTTCAAGTTCACACACTAGATGAATGGCAAAGGACGCACCAAGAAGCGAGCGAGGGCAAAGCCAGATGGTGGCCACTCTGCTCTGAAAAGCGCTACCTTCAGGATGTATCTGGGGAAAACAGAGATCGCTGGATGCAGATTAAGATAGAAAAGAACCGGTCAGCGACTACCTGAAAACTGCTGGTTTTTTGAGTCAAACTCAAACACTCCCTGTAAAACTTGGTGAGATGTGCGGCACGCTATGAACCACAAGTTTAGAAGGAGGACATTTACGAACAGGGCAAACTCAGCGTGGCTGGGAGCAGGTGCCAGTGGCCCTCATGGAGCGATGAATCCCATGACTAGAAGAAACTAAACGGAAAAGGGCCAAAAACCTGTTCCTGGACAGCAATGCAAGTTCTCATCCAGCCTTCGTGGGAGGATGAACAGCATCTGACCACACCTCTACCCACCGTGAACCAGACAACTTCATTTATCTTGTACAGCATCAGAGCGCCATGAAGACCCGGAGCAGTGCTCTAGCGTTTCATGGCAAATTATTTCATCATCCAGCTCTGCTAAGCCATAATTTAAAAACACTACAAAACAAACGAGATAATCGTTTTCAACATCCAACCCCAGCAATCTATCACAGCTCTTTGCAATGCCACCTGCAAGGGTTCCCTCTTACTTCAGTCGCTTCCTTCTTGGCACTTCACAGGAAACAAGAAATCTCTCTCTTGGCATTCCCCGTCTACCTGCTCAGCACTTTTCTCGTGAATCGAGCAGCAAGAATACGGTAATGGTGAAGACATTTAAGGAAAGCAATAAAGTGGAAGACTGCAGAGGGAAACAAACAGAATTTTCTCCCTTTCTTTTTAGCAGGACAGATACTTGTGCTCTCAAGGGAAAACGTATGTTAGGTGCTTCTAGGAAGGTCAGGAACTCCCTTACTTCTTCCAGTTACAGGTCACCTCACCCTTATTGGTTCAAACACTCCTCAATATGAAACATCAGATGGACAAGAGGAATACCTTCACCAGTACATGTCAAAAATGTTTCCTTCATTTCTTCCAGTCCAGACGTTCTGTTTGCTTAACGCTTCAAGATGCAAAGAACAGTAATGTGCCTTAACCACAAGAACTTCCTTCTTCCTCCACCATCAGTTGTGAAACAAATCAAAAAAAACCAACCAACAACTCAATAAACTACTTGAACAGCTGGATTTGTTGGAAACAGAGAGAACTAGGAACAAGACACTTCTCGGGAAATTATGCATTGTGAGGTTCTAATAACATAGCAAAAAAAAGTTAGTAATTCTGCTCAGCTTGGAACGCCATGCTTGATCCATTTGCTTTCACACACGGAGACCTATTTTGATGGGCTTTCTGCGTTTCACAGCCAAGAAAGCTGAAGTGGCTGAGATGGGAAGGGTCTGCCTCGCATGAAGACACCAATGGCGGCAGCAGCTCATGCCAACAATCAGCTTTCCTGCCCTATTAGCGCCAAGTGAGCTTCTGAACAGCATTTTCCTGAACGCAGGATTTTTACAAGACGGCAACTGGAAAAAGAAATCTGTCATGACATATTGCAAGTAAAGATCAGTTTACAAATTATTTCTGAAACCTCAGACACAACGGTCCACATAACAGCCAATCAGATCAAAATGTATCTCTCCGTGCTAAGAAAACGACAGCAGAGAAAAAACTGGGCTCAGAAACTTTGTGCATTTCCAGAGTCTGTATTACACAGCCAGATCAGATGGTATAAAAACTTGTGATTTTAAAAGTTGTCAAACACGTCAGGAATTTAAAGCCAGTGTCTGGAGCATGTCAGTTGGCACACAGTACTTTTCCCAGAAGAGGAGCAGCTGCCTTTATTTCAAGGGTAACTTAAGCCACTGTCTGGGGAGGAAAAAAAAACCAAACCCCAAAATAAACAAAAGAGCAGTTTCTTCCCTCACAGGCTCAGGTTCACACCGGCTTGCTCTCTGAACTGCTAACAGCTGGCTTCCTGAATTCCCTTCCTAACTGGCTGCTTCTCTTAACTTTCCCCAGCTGACCTTCAAGTTACCATTGTCCAATTCACCTTCTGCAAGGGTGGGTACAAACACCAGCCCTATTCAACTGGCTTCTCAGTGAGACCACGAGACAGCTGCGTAACCAAAATGCCAAACAGATACAAAGCAGGAAAAGTCTTCGTATTGTCACGCGCTGTATGTTCAGTCACCCTCTCATATTGTAGAACATTCTGTTCGCAGACCAGCGTCACAACAGCTTCCAGTCTACTGCTCCAGCTCCTTCAAACAGACCTTCTGTTCCTCAGAGGCCTCGCTGAAGGCCTTTGACCAAGAGGATGCCTTGATGAGGTTTTGTGCCTTCCTTTCAGAACAAGGGTTAAGCCTTGCCCCCACTCTCAGAAGCAAAGTCTTACAACGGTCAGTGTGATCTACCCTCGCAGCCTGGAAGCAGTATGGGCACCTGTTGGATCCTCCGTTCAGCCATGTCCAGTTTCTGATGCAAATCGTCCATACGCAAATCCTTAGCTGAGATTTTGGAAGACAGGCAGTGAATCTTCTCTGACAGCTCTAAATTCTTCTGATTAATTACCTCACTACTTTTGCTGAAACAAACCAAGATTAAAGCAGCATCACTGTATGTACTATGGGTCTGGGCAAGTACATGTCATAAATTTACAGTCCAGCTAGTCGTAACAGTTAGAATCACAGAAACATCACATCCAGTCACTTTTTTTAAGCTGAATATCCAACCTCCCAAGTCACCACCTGTGGTGCATGCCCCTTGTGATGTTTTGTGGCTCTACCGGGAAGAGCAGTGTTACTCTGCAGTAACAAGCAGCAAATGGACTTACCTTTGTTTGTACAGCTCCTGTTTCAGGTCTTCTCGCTCCTTCATTGACTCTTCGTTATGCTGGAGAAAAAAGAAATGACTGATTCAGCTGCAGACTTCAGCAAAATATTTCACCTTTAGCACATCAGCTGAAGTGGAAAGCATCAGAACTTTGGCAAAACCCTTCAGGACAGGTTGCTTAGAACCTCCTGAATTTGCCAGGAATAAATCTGCTCAGCCTTTTCAAACGCGATGCTACTAACTGAACGTGAGGTCATTTCTGCAGACTTCTGGATTAATATCAACACTGAAGTGTCTGCCTGATGGAGACCCTCCTGAGACAAGGTCTCGGTGGCGCTTCTGTTGCGTGTGGAGCTGGCAAGACTAATGAAGTAAGGTGCCGGATCTGAAGACAGCAACTGGACCATATGATTAGTGGTCACAGAAACCTGAATGAACTTTGCCTTGACCATGGAGAACACAGGGCTTTACAAGGTTAATTAACAATTCAGAATGTTAATTTCTGCCTCTTCTCCGAGCAGGGACTACAGACTTTGCATTAGTGTACTGACAAGCAAATAGCCAAAGGCAGAGCTGCTGGTGAAGCATAAGCAGAGGTGACTCTTACCTTCTCTGCCTGTTCTTGCAGCATAGAGATGAAGGACAAAGTACGTTCCAGCTCCACTACCCTCTGGTGAGATGAACGTAAACGAGCAGCAAGGCTCTCGGCTTCTCCTGAACAAGTTAGAACAGAGTGAGTTGAGGCTGGACCACAAAGAGCTTTTTGGAACTGCTAAGCAGCACTTTCTACTTTGTCAACAAGCTCTTAAGGCAGCACAGAGCTTTGCAAGTCAGTAGACCTGGTTCCGGCCCTGGCTCTACAGGTGGCTCACTAGCAGCTCTGGGCAGTAAAGCTCTCTGTAACTACCATCCTCACTTTGAGGGAGATGACGAAACTTCCTCTGCAGAGTAGGCAATATGTTGGTTGGGATCTTTCTTTCTAATAGAAGAAGTCGCTCAAACTTGGTTCAGAATGAAGGGCTCGGGTAAAACCTACCTTTACGCGATAGCTGTGTGGGAGGGAGGGTGGCAAAAAGGGAACTAAGTTTTAAAAGGATCAGAAGAAAGTCAGAAAGGAACAGCCTGGGGTAGTCACCGGGGCTGAACAGGGCTGACAAGGCTTTAGCGATGCACAAAAGAACCTCAACTGCCATGGGATCAACATGCTCCCACTTGGGGGCAGCTCTGGCGACAGAGGCAGCGATGGTGCCAAGTATTGCCCACTGAGGAGTCGGCCACTGCTGTGAGCTGGCTGCCAGCAACTGTCATGCCTCTGGCTTGAAATTCACACTTTGACCAACAGCTTGAGCTGGAGTGCCCACAGTCAATTACCTGATTTCTTCCCTGCAGCTTCTTGAGTATGTGCAAGGGCCGCCTGCAACTCAGACTTCTCAGAAGTTAGAATTCCAATAGTCTGGACACGACCCTTTGGGAAAGGAAAATCGGCTCAGCACGAAACTTCTTTGCTTGTAATTGCAACATCACTGTTGCCACAAAAGGCTAACTCAGTAAAGGGAAAGAGCTCGTGCAGTTAAGCACAGTCGGGCTGACTCCCAGTTTTCCTGAAGGAACGCGCTCGCGGCTTCCCGAGTAAAGACTATGAATGGTCAGTAATCCAGAGAACAGCAGAAGGCAGGTAGTGTTACTGTAATGGAGGCTCTGCCATACCCGTAGCTGTTTCCTCAGTGCAGCTTGCTCTTCAGAAAACGTATTTTCCAACTCCTTCTTTTCCTGTATAAAGAAATGATGCCTATTTAGCACAAAAATGTAGATAGGTAACCCTTGTTTTGTGTCAAACTAAAAAAGCAGTGATACATTGGTAGGACTTGCAGCATCGAAACGACAGCAGTCTTTTTAAAGAAATACTTCAGCCTTGCGTTATTTGAACGCCTTCACTATTTATCCATCCTAGATTGGCAGTAACAGCATAGCACAATCGCTGCTAGCATGAATACGGTAGTGCTTGGAAGCAAGCTGCTGGCAAGGACTTGTATTCTCCTGCCTCCACCACACTCCTCTAATACTTGAGTATTTAAACGTTCGCTTGTGTCAAAATAAGAACGCTACCTGCCAGGCAGGCCTAACTCATGAAGTCAAATCATTCAACCCTACGCTACAAATGAAACTGAATCTAACATAAGACAAGACCACACGTGCCTGGGCCACAGCCCACTATACTCTCTACTCCGCCAAGGAAGAGATACTATTTTTCTGCCTGTCCAAAAACAGGACACACTTTACCTTCTCCAGCTGATCCACTGCATCCTGGCTCTGCTCTTTCTGTGGAAGAAAAGTGATGCACCAGAGAAAATACTCTCATACATCTGAAACACATTTTCACTTCAACAAAGTAGGATACACGCCCAATTCACGCAAACAGAATTTCCACTTTCTGTACCCCTTTCTGTAGAGGACTAGGAAGTTCATCTTAGCTATTAAAAATACGAGATCTGGAGCTGCCTTCACTAACGTACTTTATTTGCCAGGCATCTTTTTCATCGCTCAGTAGATTGCCACAGTTGTTCTCCAACACCGCTGCTGAAACCCCTCCATGTCTACATCTGAGCATCTACCACCTTCAGTTAAACTCGCATCCCCACATCTGTGCAACTGATGGAAGTAATCCTGGTGTATTGGGGTGATCGCCAGAAATGCTGGGTTTTTTTAAAAAAACACCACCAATTAAAAAAAAAAAAAAACAACCAACCAATAACCCCAAAGAAAAACGTAGTCTTTTCCTTGAACTGAGACCTCAGACCTTTCTTCCACTGAAGAGCTGGCCTTAAGTCACGCAGAGCCGCACTTGTGTTGGCAGACTTCTGCAGGAGGTGGTATGGGAGGGCTGAAGCCAGATACAAAGAGAAGGGGTAATTCTGTCCTAGCCCATTTCCATCTTAGCGGTGAAGTATTTGGAGATTTGTTGTCCGTAGGTAATGCACCTTTAGATAGGAGGTGAAGGAGACAAAGGTGGCAGCTGCCTACCCAGGCCGCCACACAACTGTGCTGCTGCGTTTGCTATTTGCTTGTTGTCTCCCTGACAGCTTCTTCACAGATGCCTCGTAACTAACTACAGAAGCAGGGCTTTTTTGCTTTCCCAAAGAATGAGCATTGTCCAAGCTCTTTCTTTACTACTACTGCTACTACTTCAATGCATTTTGAAAGGTGACTACAGATGGAAGAGCAATGAGCGAGAGGTTTTGATTCTAGCAATGCCCATGCACAACATAACCAGCAAAAGCAAAGGCAAGACCACAAATGCAGCAAAGGCCCTACACAGTTGCAGGCCAGCGTAAAAGCAGGCAAACAAGGAGAATCTTGGGTGGGCAATGCACTATGCCAAGTTCCTCTGCAGCCCAGCTAAAACACAAAAAGAACCAGAATGGAACAAAAATAACCCAAAGCCCAAAGGAAAACAACAAGGGGGGGGTCACGGGGTACACCGGGAAATGCTGAACTTTGCAAAAAGCGTACTTTTACAGAGGAACAAAATGGGGAAAAGCATTTCACACAAGAAAGGCTCTTGTCAGACTGAAACAAGTCCACTTGGCTGCATTTCTTGCAGTGTTAAAGCTGAAGGCTGAAAAGCTGCAGCGGGAATCCATGCAGGCCACAGGACAAAGCAGTTCACTCATCGCGCCAAGAGAAGCTGAGGATATGATCAGAAACCAGCCCCAGACCCTCTAAGGCCTACTGCTCCCACTCTGCCGATATCGTTAGACCAGCAGCACCACCTGCAGAAACAGGTTTTCACACTGCTGCCAGCACCAGAATTCTGTGTTTCAAGGATTCGGGCAGGCGCAGAAATAGCTGTTTTATCAGGATGCTTATCATCCAGGGAAAGCCTGATGAGATCAGCAGAGCACACTTGAATGGAAACAACAAAACTCCGTTTCTTGTTCCTCAGTTGAGCCAATACATTCACCAGCGGCCTTAGACTTTGAAGCCCCTTAACAGGTTTTCCGTGCAGCTCATTTTGTTCCCTACAGAGTGCCGTGTAAGCAGCCTTCCTTGTGGCACTAGGAGAGAACCCATAACTTTGCAGACACCCAAAGAGCTTGGAGGAGCAGCGAGGACCACGTCAGACTGGTTGGTTGGATTGTTTCTTACCAGTTCCTCTATCTGTGTAACGAATTGCTTGTTCGTTAAGATTGCTGGAATCCAGGGCTACTGCCAGCTCCCGGTAACGTGTCTGATGGGCACATGCAGACAGGAGAAAAAGGAAGGAGCAGAAGAGGAGGAGGGGAGGAAAAAAGCAGGAATTAAAGAGGACAGCAAAATAAATCCTATCAAACTGTGGTAATCAGATTCTCCAAACAAAACAAAAATCTACCGTTTCAACAAAAGCAGCTGAGACATCAACACATTTTATCCATTCTGCCAAGGCTTCATTTTGACCCAACAGTGACTCAGAAATAAGAACGGCAGTTGCACGGAAGCCAGATTATCCCCAGTCCCCAAACTGGAAACACCTCCGATACCTGCCTCCCACTGTTGATCACAACTACCCGATGATAGCACAAGACAACACTAGACAGCAGTGAACGAGAACTGTGCATTCAATGAGGTCTCGCTAACACTGCCGAAAGCAGAGTCCCAGTAAGTTATCAACAGTAGCAAATAAGAAAGGGGGCGGGGGGGGACGGGGACACTGAGAACAACCTCCTTCCGTTTCCTTAATATTTGTGGAAGAAACAGCACTTTCTCCATTCACATATGATGTAGACTACAAGCAAAGCAGTCAAGTCAGCCAGTTTTATTCCCCACGGAAACAAGTCACTACTAAGAAAGAACTGACTATCACAATAATACTCCTTATAGCGCCTTTCACTCCAAAGCACCACACAGAGAAAACATCCTTTTCTGGGTAAGGAGAGATGCAGACTCCCTCTGCGACAAGCTAATGTCAATGATGCAGGTTGATTTCCCATTCTTTTCCACTAAATCAAGAATACATCTTTCCATGAATACATGCTGTCCGTTCATCCCACTCAGCTTTTCTTCCCACTGCTGAAAGTTTACGTTCTAAACCAGGATTTTTTGCTTCTCAATGCTTAAATATCATATTGTTCAGTAGGATGACTGCAGACACCGCTGAGATCCAGGAGTGTTTTCTTGAGCTGACTGCTTAAAGCTCCACATCAAATATCAAGAGAATTAATAGGACAAAAGGATCAAAACGAGGCTGTACCCGAGAACACGGGGCAGTAACGTCACCCAACTCTTCAAGTTCACACACTAGATGAATGGCAAAGGACGCACCAAGAAGCGAGCGAGGGCAAAGCCAGATGGTGGCCACTCTGCTCTGAAAAGCGCTACCTTCAGGATGTATCTGGGGAAAACAGAGATCGCTGGATGCAGATTAAGATAGAAAAGAACCGGTCAGCGACTACCTGAAAACTGCTGGTTTTTTGAGTCAAACTCAAACACTCCCTGTAAAACTTGGTGAGATGTGCGGCACGCTATGAACCACAAGTTTAGAAGGAGGACATTTACGAACAGGGCAAACTCAGCGTGGCTGGGAGCAGGTGCCAGTGGCCCTCATGGAGCGATGAATCCCATGACTAGAAGAAACTAAACGGAAAAGGGCCAAAAACCTGTTCCTGGACAGCAATGCAAGTTCTCATCCAGCCTTCGTGGGAGGATGAACAGCATCTGACCACACCTCTACCCACCGTGAACCAGACAACTTCATTTATCTTGTACAGCATCAGAGCGCCATGAAGACCCGGAGCAGTGCTCTAGCGTTTCATGGCAAATTATTTCATCATCCAGCTCTGCTAAGCCATAATTTAAAAACACTACAAAACAAACGAGATAATCGTTTTCAACATCCAACCCCAGCAATCTATCACAGCTCTTTGCAATGCCACCTGCAAGGGTTCCCTCTTACTTCAGTCGCTTCCTTCTTGGCACTTCACAGGAAACAAGAAATCTCTCTCTTGGCATTCCCCGTCTACCTGCTCAGCACTTTTCTCGTGAATCGAGCAGCAAGAATACGGTAATGGTGAAGACATTTAAGGAAAGCAATAAAGTGGAAGACTGCAGAGGGAAACAAACAGAATTTTCTCCCTTTCTTTTTAGCAGGACAGATACTTGTGCTCTCAAGGGAAAACGTATGTTAGGTGCTTCTAGGAAGGTCAGGAACTCCCTTACTTCTTCCAGTTACAGGTCACCTCACCCTTATTGGTTCAAACACTCCTCAATATGAAACATCAGATGGACAAGAGGAATACCTTCACCAGTACATGTCAAAAATGTTTCCTTCATTTCTTCCAGTCCAGACGTTCTGTTTGCTTAACGCTTCAAGATGCAAAGAACAGTAATGTGCCTTAACCACAAGAACTTCCTTCTTCCTCCACCATCAGTTGTGAAACAAATCAAAAAAAACCAACCAACAACTCAATAAACTACTTGAACAGCTGGATTTGTTGGAAACAGAGAGAACTAGGAACAAGACACTTCTCGGGAAATTATGCATTGTGAGGTTCTAATAACATAGCAAAAAAAAGTTAGTAATTCTGCTCAGCTTGGAACGCCATGCTTGATCCATTTGCTTTCACACACGGAGACCTATTTTGATGGGCTTTCTGCGTTTCACAGCCAAGAAAGCTGAAGTGGCTGAGATGGGAAGGGTCTGCCTCGCATGAAGACACCAATGGCGGCAGCAGCTCATGCCAACAATCAGCTTTCCTGCCCTATTAGCGCCAAGTGAGCTTCTGAACAGCATTTTCCTGAACGCAGGATTTTTACAAGACGGCAACTGGAAAAAGAAATCTGTCATGACATATTGCAAGTAAAGATCAGTTTACAAATTATTTCTGAAACCTCAGACACAACGGTCCACATAACAGCCAATCAGATCAAAATGTATCTCTCCGTGCTAAGAAAACGACAGCAGAGAAAAAACTGGGCTCAGAAACTTTGTGCATTTCCAGAGTCTGTATTACACAGCCAGATCAGATGGTATAAAAACTTGTGATTTTAAAAGTTGTCAAACACGTCAGGAATTTAAAGCCAGTGTCTGGAGCATGTCAGTTGGCACACAGTACTTTTCCCAGAAGAGGAGCAGCTGCCTTTATTTCAAGGGTAACTTAAGCCACTGTCTGGGGAGGAAAAAAAAACCAAACCCCAAAATAAACAAAAGAGCAGTTTCTTCCCTCACAGGCTCAGGTTCACACCGGCTTGCTCTCTGAACTGCTAACAGCTGGCTTCCTGAATTCCCTTCCTAACTGGCTGCTTCTCTTAACTTTCCCCAGCTGACCTTCAAGTTACCATTGTCCAATTCACCTTCTGCAAGGGTGGGTACAAACACCAGCCCTATTCAACTGGCTTCTCAGTGAGACCACGAGACAGCTGCGTAACCAAAATGCCAAACAGATACAAAGCAGGAAAAGTCTTCGTATTGTCACGCGCTGTATGTTCAGTCACCCTCTCATATTGTAGAACATTCTGTTCGCAGACCAGCGTCACAACAGCTTCCAGTCTACTGCTCCAGCTCCTTCAAACAGACCTTCTGTTCCTCAGAGGCCTCGCTGAAGGCCTTTGACCAAGAGGATGCCTTGATGAGGTTTTGTGCCTTCCTTTCAGAACAAGGGTTAAGCCTTGCCCCCACTCTCAGAAGCAAAGTCTTACAACGGTCAGTGTGATCTACCCTCGCAGCCTGGAAGCAGTATGGGCACCTGTTGGATCCTCCGTTCAGCCATGTCCAGTTTCTGATGCAAATCGTCCATACGCAAATCCTTAGCTGAGATTTTGGAAGACAGGCAGTGAATCTTCTCTGACAGCTCTAAATTCTTCTGATTAATTACCTCACTACTTTTGCTGAAACAAACCAAGATTAAAGCAGCATCACTGTATGTACTATGGGTCTGGGCAAGTACATGTCATAAATTTACAGTCCAGCTAGTCGTAACAGTTAGAATCACAGAAACATCACATCCAGTCACTTTTTTTAAGCTGAATATCCAACCTCCCAAGTCACCACCTGTAGTGCATGCCCCTTGTGATGTTTTGTGGCTCTACCGGGAAGAGCAGTGTTACTCTGCAGTAACAAGCAGCAAATGGACTTACCTTTGTTTGTACAGCTCCTGTTTCAGGTCTTCTCGCTCCTTCATTAACTCTTCGTTATGCTGGAGAAAAAAGAAATGACTGATTCAGCTGCAGACTTCAGCAAAATATTTCACCTTTAGCACATCAGCTGAAGTGGAAAGCATCAGAACTTTGGCAAAACCCTTCAGGACAGGTTGCTTAGAACCTCCTGAATTTGCCAGGAATAAATCTGCTCAGCCTTTTCAAACGCGATGCTACTAACTGAACGTGAGGTCATTTCTGCAGACTTCTGGATTAATATCAACACTGAAGTGTCTGCCTGATGGAGACCCTCCTGAGACAAGGTCTCGGTGGCGCTTCTGTTGCGTGTGGAGCTGGCAAGACTAATGAAGTAAGGTGCCGGATCTGAAGACAGCAACTGGACCATATGATTAGTGGTCACAGAAACCTGAATGAACTTTGCCTTGACCATGGAGAACACAGGGCTTTACAAGGTTAATTAACAATTCAGAATGTTAATTTCTGCCTCTTCTCCGAGCAGGGACTACAGACTTTGCATTAGTGTACTGACAAGCAAATAGCCAAAGGCAGAGCTGCTGGTGAAGCATAAGCAGAGGTGACTCTTACCTTCTCTGCCTGTTCTTGCAGCATAGAGATGAAGGACAAAGTACGTTCCAGCTCCACTACCCTCTGGTGAGATGAACGTAAACGAGCAGCAAGGCTCTCGGCTTCTCCTGAACAAGTTAGAACAGAGTGAGTTGAGGCTGGACCACAAAGAGCTTTTTGGAACTGCTAAGCAGCACTTTCTACTTTGTCAACAAGCTCTTAAGGCAGCACAGAGCTTTGCAAGTCAGTAGACCTGGTTCCGGCCCTGGCTCTACAGGTGGCTCACTAGCAGCTCTGGGCAGTAAAGCTCTCTGTAACTACCATCCTCACTTTGAGGGAGATGACGAAACTTCCTCTGCAGAGTAGGCAATATGTTGGTTGGGATCTTTCTTTCTAATAGAAGAAGTCGCTCAAACTTGGTTCAGAATGAAGGGCTCGGGTAAAACCTACCTTTACGCGATAGCTGTGTGGGAGGGAGGGTGGCAAAAAGGGAACTAAGTTTTAAAAGGATCAGAAGAAAGTCAGAAAGGAACAGCCTGGGGTAGTCACCGGGGCTGAACAGGGCTGACAAGGCTTTAGCGATGCACAAAAGAACCTCAACTGCCATGGGATCAACATGCTCCCACTTGGGGGCAGCTCTGGCGACAGAGGCAGCGATGGTGCCAAGTATTGCCCACTGAGGAGTCGGCCACTGCTGTGAGCTGGCTGCCAGCAACTGTCATGCCTCTGGCTTGAAATTCACACTTTGACCAACAGCTTGAGCTGGAGTGCCCACAGTCAATTACCTGATTTCTTCCCTGCAGCTTCTTGAGTATGTGCAAGGGCCGCCTGCAACTCAGACTTCTCAGAAGTTAGAATTCCAATAGTCTGGACACGACCCTTTGGGAAAGGAAAATCGGCTCAGCACGAAACTTCTTTGCTTGTAATTGCAACATCACTGTTGCCACAAAAGGCTAACTCAGTAAAGGGAAAGAGCTCGTGCAGTTAAGCACAGTCGGGCTGACTCCCAGTTTTCCTGAAGGAACGCGCTCGCGGCTTCCCGAGTAAAGACTATGAATGGTCAGTAATCCAGAGAACAGCAGAAGGCAGGTAGTGTTACTGTAATGGAGGCTCTGCCATACCCGTAGCTGTTTCCTCAGTGCAGCTTGCTCTTCAGAAAACGTATTTTCCAACTCCTTCTTTTCCTGTATAAAGAAATGATGCCTATTTAGCACAAAAATGTAGATAGGTAACCCTTGTTTTGTGTCAAACTAAAAAAGCAGTGATACATTGGTAGGACTTGCAGCATCGAAACGACAGCAGTCTTTTTAAAGAAATACTTCAGCCTTGCGTTATTTGAACGCCTTCACTATTTATCCATCCTAGATTGGCAGTAACAGCATAGCACAATCGCTGCTAGCATGAATACGGTAGTGCTTGGAAGCAAGCTGCTGGCAAGGACTTGTATTCTCCTGCCTCCACCACACTCCTCTAATACTTGAGTATTTAAACGTTCGCTTGTGTCAAAATAAGAACGCTACCTGCCAGGCAGGCCTAACTCATGAAGTCAAATCATTCAACCCTACGCTACAAATGAAACTGAATCTAACATAAGACAAGACCACACGTGCCTGGGCCACAGCCCACTATACTCTCTACTCCGCCAAGGAAGAGATACTATTTTTCTGCCTGTCCAAAAACAGGACACACTTTACCTTCTCCAGCTGATCCACTGCATCCTGGCTCTGCTCTTTCTGGGGAAGAAAAGTGATGCACCAGAGAAAATACTCTCATACATCTGAAACACATTTTCACTTCAACAAAGTAGGATACACGCCCAATTCACGCAAACAGAATTTCCACTTTCTGTACCCCTTTCTGTAGAGGACTAGGAAGTTCATCTTAGCTATTAAAAATACGAGATCTGGAGCTGCCTTCACTAACGTACTTTATTTGCCAGGCATCTTTTTCATCGCTCAGTAGATTGCCACAGTTGTTCTCCAACACCGCTGCTGAAACCCCTCCATGTCTACATCTGAGCATCTACCACCTTCAGTTAAACTCGCATCCCCACATCTGTGCAACTGATGGAAGTAATCCTGGTGTATTGGGGTGATCGCCAGAAATGCTGGGTTTTTTTAAAAAAACACCACCAATTAAAAAAAAAAAAAAACAACCAACCAATAACCCCAAAGAAAAACGTAGTCTTTTCCTTGAACTGAGACCTCAGACCTTTCTTCCACTGAAGAGCTGGCCTTAAGTCACGCGGAGCCGCACTTGTGTTGGCAGACTTCTGCAGGAGGTGGTATGGGAGGGCTGAAGCCAGATACAAAGAGAAGGGGTAATTCTGTCCTAGCCCATTTCCATCTTAGCGGTGAAGTATTTGGAGATTTGTTGTCCGTAGGTAATGCACCTTTAGATAGGAGGTGAAGGAGACAAAGGTGGCAGCTGCCTACCCAGGCCGCCACACAACTGTGCTGCTGCGTTTGCTATTTGCTTGTTGTCTCCCTGACAGCTTCTTCACAGATGCCTCGTAACTAACTACAGAAGCAGGGCTTTTTTGCCTTCCCAAAGAATGAGCATTGTCCAAGCTCTTTCTTTACTACTACTGCTACTACTTCAATGCATTTTGAAAGGTGACTACAGATGGAAGAGCAATGAGCGAGAGGTTTTGATTCTAGCAATGCCCATGCACAACATAACCAGCAAAAGCAAAGGCAAGACCACAAATGCAGCAAAGGCCCTACACAGTTGCAGGCCAGCGTAAAAGCAGGCAAACAAGGAGAATCTTGGGTGGGCAATGCACTATGCCAAGTTCCTCTGCAGCCCAGCTAAAACACAAAAAGAACCAGAATGGAACAAAAATAACCCAAAGCCCAAAGGAAAACAACAAGGGGGGGGTCACGGGGTACACCGGGAAATGCTGAACTTTGCAAAAAGCGTACTTTTACAGAGGAACAAAATGGGGAAAAGCATTTCACACAAGAAAGGCTCTTGTCAGACTGAAACAAGTCCACTTGGCTGCATTTCTTGCAGTGTTAAAGCTGAAGGCTGAAAAGCTGCAGCGGGAATCCATGCAGGCCACAGGACAAAGCAGTTCACTCATCGCGCCAAGAGAAGCTGAGGATATGATCAGAAACCAGCCCCAGACCCTCTAAGGCCTACTGCTCCCACTCTGCCGATATCGTTAGACCAGCAGCACCACCTGCAGAAACAGGTTTTCACACTGCTGCCAGCACCAGAATTCTGTGTTTCAAGGATTCGGGCAGGCGCAGAAATAGCTGTTTTATCAGGATGCTTATCATCCAGGGAAAGCCTGATGAGATCAGCAGAGCACACTTGAATGGAAACAACAAAACTCCGTTTCTTGTTCCTCAGTTGAGCCAATACATTCACCAGCGGCCTTAGACTTTGAAGCCCCTTAACAGGTTTTCCGTGCAGCTCATTTTGTTCCCTACAGAGTGCCGTGTAAGCAGCCTTCCTTGTGGCACTAGGAGAGAACCCATAACTTTGCAGACACCCAAAGAGCTTGGAGGAGCAGCGAGGACCACGTCAGACTGGTTGGTTGGATTGTTTCTTACCAGTTCCTCTATCTGTGTAACGAATTGCTTGTTCGTTAAGATTGCTGGAATCCAGGGCTACTGCCAGCTCCCGGTAACGTGTCTGATGGGCACATGCAGACAGGAGAAAAAGGAAGGAGCAGAAGAGGAGGAGGGGAGGAAAAAAGCAGGAATTAAAGAGGACAGCAAAATAAATCCTATCGAACTGTGGTAATCAGATTCTCCAAACAAAACAAAAATCTACCGTTTCAACAAAAGCAGCTGAGACATCAACACATTTTATCCATTCTGCCAAGGCTTCATTTTGACCCAACAGTGACTCAGAAATAAGAACGGCAGTTGCACGGAAGCCAGATTATCCCCAGTCCCCAAACTGGAAACACCTCCGATACCTGCCTCCCACTGTTGATCACAACTACCCGATGATAGCACAAGACAACACTAGACAGCAGTGAACGAGAACTGTGCATTCAATGAGGTCTCGCTAACACTGCCGAAAGCAGAGTCCCAGTAAGTTATCAACAGTAGCAAATAAGAAAGGGGGCGGGGGGGGACGGGGACACTGAGAACAACCTCCTTCCGTTTCCTTAATATTTGTGGAAGAAACAGCACTTTCTCCATTCACATATGATGTAGACTACAAGCAAAGCAGTCAAGTCAGCCAGTTTTATTCCCCACGGAAACAAGTCACTACTAAGAAAGAACTGACTATCACAATAATACTCCTTATAGCGCCTTTCACTCCAAAGCACCACACAGAGAAAACATCCTTTTCTGGGTAAGGAGAGATGCAGACTCCCTCTGCGACAAGCTAATGTCAATGATGCAGGTTGATTTCCCATTCTTTTCCACTAAATCAAGAATACATCTTTCCATGAATACATGCTGTCCGTTCATCCCACTCAGCTTTTCTTCCCACTGCTGAAAGTTTACGTTCTAAACCAGGATTTTTTGCTTCTCAATGCTTAAATATCATATTGTTCAGTAGGATGACTGCAGACACCGCTGAGATCCAGGAGTGTTTTCTTGAGCTGACTGCTTAAAGCTCCACATCAAATATCAAGAGAATTAATAGGACAAAAGGATCAAAACGAGGCTGTACCCGAGAACACGGGGCAGTAACGTCACCCAACTCTTCAAGTTCACACACTAGATGAATGGCAAAGGACGCACCAAGAAGCGAGCGAGGGCAAAGCCAGATGGTGGCCACTCTGCTCTGAAAAGCGCTACCTTCAGGATGTATCTGGGGAAAACAGAGATCGCTGGATGCAGATTAAGATAGAAAAGAACCGGTCAGCGACTACCTGAAAACTGCTGGTTTTTTGAGTCAAACTCAAACACTCCCTGTAAAACTTGGTGAGATGTGCGGCACGCTATGAACCACAAGTTTAGAAGGAGGACATTTACGAACAGGGCAAACTCAGCGTGGCTGGGAGCAGGTGCCAGTGGCCCTCATGGAGCGATGAATCCCATGACTAGAAGAAACTAAACGGAAAAGGGCCAAAAACCTGTTCCTGGACAGCAATGCAAGTTCTCATCCAGCCTTCGTGGGAGGATGAACAGCATCTGACCACACCTCTACCCACCGTGAACCAGACAACTTCATTTATCTTGTACAGCATCAGAGCGCCATGAAGACCCGGAGCAGTGCTCTAGCGTTTCACGGCAAATTATTTCATCATCCAGCTCTGCTAAGCCATAATTTAAAAACACTACAAAACAAACGAGATAATCGTTTTCAACATCCAACCCCAGCAATCTATCACAGCTCTTTGCAATGCCACCTGCAAGGGTTCCCTCTTACTTCAGTCGCTTCCTTCTTGGCACTTCACAGGAAACAAGAAATCTCTCTCTTGGCATTCCCCGTCTACCTGCTCAGCACTTTTCTCGTGAATCGAGCAGCAAGAATACGGTAATGGTGAAGACATTTAAGGAAAGCAATAAAGTGGAAGACTGCAGAGGGAAACAAACAGAATTTTCTCCCTTTCTTTTTAGCAGGACAGATACTTGTGCTCTCAAGGGAAAACGTATGTTAGGTGCTTCTAGGAAGGTCAGGAACTCCCTTACTTCTTCCAGTTACAGGTCACCTCACCCTTATTGGTTCAAACACTCCTCAATATGAAACATCAGATGGACAAGAGGAATACCTTCACCAGTACATGTCAAAAATGTTTCCTTCATTTCTTCCAGTCCAGACGTTCTGTTTGCTTAACGCTTCAAGATGCAAAGAACAGTAATGTGCCTTAACCACAAGAACTTCCTTCTTCCTCCACCATCAGTTGTGAAACAAATCAAAAAAAACCAACCAACAACTCAATAAACTACTTGAACAGCTGGATTTGTTGGAAACAGAGAGAACTAGGAACAAGACACTTCTCGGGAAATTATGCATTGTGAGGTTCTAATAACATAGCAAAAAAAAGTTAGTAATTCTGCTCAGCTTGGAACGCCATGCTTGATCCATTTGCTTTCACACACGGAGACCTATTTTGATGGGCTTTCTGCGTTTCACAGCCAAGAAAGCTGAAGTGGCTGAGATGGGAAGGGTCTGCCTCGCATGAAGACACCAATGGCGGCAGCAGCTCATGCCAACAATCAGCTTTCCTGCCCTATTAGCGCCAAGTGAGCTTCTGAACAGCATTTTCCTGAACGCAGGATTTTTACAAGACGGCAACTGGAAAAAGAAATCTGTCATGACATATTGCAAGTAAAGATCAGTTTACAAATTATTTCTGAAACCTCAGACACAACGGTCCACATAACAGCCAATCAGATCAAAATGTATCTCTCCGTGCTAAGAAAACGACAGCAGCGAAAAAACTGGGCTCAGAAACTTTGTGCATTTCCAGAGTCTGTATTACACAGCCAGATCAGATGGTATAAAAACTTGTGATTTTAAAAGTTGTCAAACACGTCAGGAATTTAAAGCCAGTGTCTGGAGCATGTCAGTTGGCACACAGTACTTTTCCCAGAAGAGGAGCAGCTGCCTTTATTTCAAGGGTAACTTAAGCCACTGTCTGGGGAGGAAAAAAAAACCAAACCCCAAAATAAACAAAAGAGCAGTTTCTTCCCTCGCAGGCTCAGGTTCACACCGGCTTGCTCTCTGAACTGCTAACAGCTGGCTTCCTGAATTCCCTTCCTAACTGGCTGCTTCTCTTAACTTTCCCCAGCTGACCTTCAAGTTACCATTGTCCAATTCACCTTCTGCAAGGGTGGGTACAAACACCAGCCCTATTCAACTGGCTTCTCAGTGAGACCACGAGACAGCTGCGTAACCAAAATGCCAAACAGATACAAAGCAGGAAAAGTCTTCGTATTGTCACGCGCTGTATGTTCAGTCACCCTCTCATATTGTAGAACATTCTGTTCGCAGACCAGCGTCACAACAGCTTCCAGTCTACTGCTCCAGCTCCTTCAAACAGACCTTCTGTTCCTCAGAGGCCTCGCTGAAGGCCTTTGACCAAGAGGATGCCTCGATGAGGTTTTGTGCCTTCCTTTCAGAACAAGGGTTAAGCCTTGCCCCCACTCTCAGAAGCAAAGTCTTACAACGGTCAGTGTGATCTACCCTCGCAGCCTGGAAGCAGTATGGGCACCTGTTGGATCCTCCGTTCAGCCATGTCCAGTTTCTGATGCAAATCGTCCATACGCAAATCCTTAGCTGAGATTTTGGAAGACAGGCAGTGAATCTTCTCTGACAGCTCTAAATTCTTCTGATTAATTACCTCACTACTTTTGCTGAAACAAACCAAGATTAAAGCAGCATCACTGTATGTACTATGGGTCTGGGCAAGTACATGTCATAAATTTACAGTCCAGCTAGTCGTAACAGTTAGAATCACAGAAACATCACATCCAGTCACTTTTTTTAAGCTGAATATCCAACCTCCCAAGTCACCACCTGTAGTGCATGCCCCTTGTGATGTTTTGTGGCTCTACCGGGAAGAGCAGTGTTACTCTGCAGTAACAAGCAGCAAATGGACTTACCTTTGTTTGTACAGCTCCTGTTTCAGGTCTTCTCGCTCCTTCATTAACTCTTCGTTATGATGGAGAAAAAAGAAATGACTGATTCAGCTGCAGACTTCAGCAAAATATTTCACCTTTAGCACATCAGCTGAAGTGGAAAGCATCAGAACTTTGGCAAAACCCTTCAGGACAGGTTGCTTAGAACCTCCTGAATTTGCCAGGAATAAATCTGCTCAGCCTTTTCAAACGCGATGCTACTAACTGAACGTGAGGTCATTTCTGCAGACTTCTGGATTAATATCAACACTGAAGTGTCTGCCTGATGGAGACCCTCCTGAGACAAGGTCTCGGTGGCGCTTCTGTTGCGTGTGGAGCTGGCAAGACTAATGAAGTAAGGTGCCGGATCTGAAGACAGCAACTGGACCATATGATTAGTGGTCACAGAAACCTGAATGAACTTTGCCTTGACCATGGAGAACACAGGGCTTTACAAGGTTAATTAACAATTCAGAATGTTAATTTCTGCCTCTTCTCCGAGCAGGGACTACAGACTTTGCATTAGTGTACTGACAAGCAAATAGCCAAAGGCAGAGCTGCTGGTGAAGCATAAGCAGAGGTGACTCTTACCTTCTCTGCCTGTTCTTGCAGCATAGAGATGAAGGACAAAGTACGTTCCAGCTCCACTACCCTCTGGTGAGATGAACGTAAACGAGCAGCAAGGCTCTCGGCTTCTCCTGAACAAGTTAGAACAGAGTGAGTTGAGGCTGGACCACAAAGAGCTTTTTGGAACTGCTAAGCAGCACTTTCTACTTTGTCAACAAGCTCTTAAGGCAGCACAGAGCTTTGCAAGTCAGTAGACCTGGTTCCGGCCCTGGCTCTACAGGTGGCTCACTAGCAGCTCTGGGCAGTAAAGCTCTCTGTAACTACCATCCTCACTTTGAGGGAGATGACGAAACTTCCTCTGCAGAGTAGGCAATATGTTGGTTGGGATCTTTCTTTCTAATAGAAGAAGTCGCTCAAACTTGGTTCAGAATGAAGGGCTCGGGTAAAACCTACCTTTACGCGATAGCTGTGTGGGAGGGAGGGTGGCAAAAAGGGAACTAAGTTTTAAAAGGATCAGAAGAAAGTCAGAAAGGAACAGCCTGGGGTAGTCACCGGGGCTGAACAGGGCTGACAAGGCTTTAGCGATGCACAAAAGAACCTCAACTGCCATGGGATCAACATGCTCCCACTTGGGGGCAGCTCTGGCGACAGAGGCAGCGATGGTGCCAAGTATTGCCCACTGAGGAGTCGGCCACTGCTGTGAGCTGGCTGCCAGCAACTGTCATGCCTCTGGCTTGAAATTCACACTTTGACCAACAGCTTGAGCTGGAGTGCCCACAGTCAATTACCTGATTTCTTCCCTGCAGCTTCTTGAGTATGTGCAAGGGCCGCCTGCAACTCAGACTTCTCAGAAGTTAGAATTCCAATAGTCTGGACACGACCCTTTGGGAAAGGAAAATCGGCTCAGCACGAAACTTCTTTGCTTGTAATTGCAACATCACTGTTGCCACAAAAGGCTAACTCAGTAAAGGGAAAGAGCTCGTGCAGTTAAGCACAGTCGGGCTGACTCCCAGTTTTCCTGAAGGAACGCGCTCGCGGCTTCCCGAGTAAAGACTATGAATGGTCAGTAATCCAGAGAACAGCAGAAGGCAGGTAGTGTTACTGTAATGGAGGCTCTGCCATACCCGTAGCTGTTTCCTCAGTGCAGCTTGCTCTTCAGAAAACGTATTTTCCAACTCCTTCTTTTCCTGTATAAAGAAATGATGCCTATTTAGCACAAAAATGTAGATAGGTAACCCTTGTTTTGTGTCAAACTAAAAAAGCAGTGATACATTGGTAGGACTTGCAGCATCGAAACGACAGCAGTCTTTTTAAAGAAATACTTCAGCCTTGCGTTATTTGAACGCCTTCACTATTTATCCATCCTAGATTGGCAGTAACAGCATAGCACAATCGCTGCTAGCATGAATACGGTAGTGCTTGGAAGCAAGCTGCTGGCAAGGACTTGTATTCTCCTGCCTCCACCACACTCCTCTAATACTTGAGTATTTAAACGTTCGCTTGTGTCAAAATAAGAACGCTACCTGCCAGGCAGGCCTAACTCATGAAGTCAAATCATTCAACCCTACGCTACAAATGAAACTGAATCTAACATAAGACAAGACCACACGTGCCTGGGCCACAGCCCACTATACTCTCTACTCCGCCAAGGAAGAGATACTATTTTTCTGCCTGTCCAAAAACAGGACACACTTTACCTTCTCCAGCTGATCCACTGCATCCTGGCTCTGCTCTTTCTGGGGAAGAAAAGTGATGCACCAGAGAAAATACTCTCATACATCTGAAACACATTTTCACTTCAACAAAGTAGGATACACGCCCAATTCACGCAAACAGAATTTCCACTTTCTGTACCCCTTTCTGTAGAGGACTAGGAAGTTCATCTTAGCTATTAAAAATACGAGATCTGGAGCTGCCTTCACTAACGTACTTTATTTGCCAGGCATCTTTTTCATCGCTCAGTAGATTGCCACAGTTGTTCTCCAACACCGCTGCTGAAACCCCTCCATGTCTACATCTGAGCATCTACCACCTTCAGTTAAACTCGCATCCCCACATCTGTGCAACTGATGGAAGTAATCCTGGTGTATTGGGGTGATCGCCAGAAATGCTGGGTTTTTTTAAAAAAACACCACCAATTAAAAAAAAAAAAAAACAACCAACCAATAACCCCAAAGAAAAACGTAGTCTTTTCCTTGAACTGAGACCTCAGACCTTTCTTCCACTGAAGAGCTGGCCTTAAGTCACGCGGAGCCGCACTTGTGTTGGCAGACTTCTGCAGGAGGTGGTATGGGAGGGCTGAAGCCAGATACAAAGAGAAGGGGTAATTCTGTCCTAGCCCATTTCCATCTTAGCGGTGAAGTATTTGGAGATTTGTTGTCCGTAGGTAATGCACCTTTAGATAGGAGGTGAAGGAGACAAAGGTGGCAGCTGCCTACCCAGGCCGCCACACAACTGTGCTGCTGCGTTTGCTATTTGCTTGTTGTCTCCCTGACAGCTTCTTCACAGATGCCTCGTAACTAACTACAGAAGCAGGGCTTTTTTGCCTTCCCAAAGAATGAGCATTGTCCAAGCTCTTTCTTTACTACTACTGCTACTACTTCAATGCATTTTGAAAGGTGACTACAGATGGAAGAGCAATGAGCGAGAGGTTTTGATTCTAGCAATGCCCATGCACAACATAACCAGCAAAAGCAAAGGCAAGACCACAAATGCAGCAAAGGCCCTACACAGTTGCAGGCCAGCGTAAAAGCAGGCAAACAAGGAGAATCTTGGGTGGGCAATGCACTATGCCAAGTTCCTCTGCAGCCCAGCTAAAACACAAAAAGAACCAGAATGGAACAAAAATAACCCAAAGCCCAAAGGAAAACAACAAGGGGGGGGTCACGGGGTACACCGGGAAATGCTGAACTTTGCAAAAAGCGTACTTTTACAGAGGAACAAAATGGGGAAAAGCATTTCACACAAGAAAGGCTCTTGTCAGACTGAAACAAGTCCACTTGGCTGCATTTCTTGCAGTGTTAAAGCTGAAGGCTGAAAAGCTGCAGCGGGAATCCATGCAGGCCACAGGACAAAGCAGTTCACTCATCGCGCCAAGAGAAGCTGAGGATATGATCAGAAACCAGCCCCAGACCCTCTAAGGCCTACTGCTCCCACTCTGCCGATATCGTTAGACCAGCAGCACCACCTGCAGAAACAGGTTTTCACACTGCTGCCAGCACCAGAATTCTGTGTTTCAAGGATTCGGGCAGGCGCAGAAATAGCTGTTTTATCAGGATGCTTATCATCCAGGGAAAGCCTGATGAGATCAGCAGAGCACACTTGAATGGAAACAACAAAACTCCGTTTCTTGTTCCTCAGTTGAGCCAATACATTCACCAGCGGCCTTAGACTTTGAAGCCCCTTAACAGGTTTTCCGTGCAGCTCATTTTGTTCCCTACAGAGTGCCGTGTAAGCAGCCTTCCTTGTGGCACTAGGAGAGAACCCATAACTTTGCAGACACCCAAAGAGCTTGGAGGAGCAGCGAGGACCACGTCAGACTGGTTGGTTGGATTGTTTCTTACCAGTTCCTCTATCTGTGTAACGAATTGCTTGTTCGTTAAGATTGCTGGAATCCAGGGCTACTGCCAGCTCCCGGTAACGTGTCTGATGGGCACATGCAGACAGGAGAAAAAGGAAGGAGCAGAAGAGGAGGAGGGGAGGAAAAAAGCAGGAATTAAAGAGGACAGCAAAATAAATCCTATCGAACTGTGGTAATCAGATTCTCCAAACAAAACAAAAATCTACCGTTTCAACAAAAGCAGCTGAGACATCAACACATTTTATCCATTCTGCCAAGGCTTCATTTTGACCCAACAGTGACTCAGAAATAAGAACGGCAGTTGCACGGAAGCCAGATTATCCCCAGTCCCCAAACTGGAAACACCTCCGATACCTGCCTCCCACTGTTGATCACAACTACCCGATGATAGCACAAGACAACACTAGACAGCAGTGAACGAGAACTGTGCATTCAATGAGGTCTCGCTAACACTGCCGAAAGCAGAGTCCCAGTAAGTTATCAACAGTAGCAAATAAGAAAGGGGGCGGGGGGGGACGGGGACACTGAGAACAACCTCCTTCCGTTTCCTTAATATTTGTGGAAGAAACAGCACTTTCTCCATTCACATATGATGTAGACTACAAGCAAAGCAGTCAAGTCAGCCAGTTTTATTCCCCACGGAAACAAGTCACTACTAAGAAAGAACTGACTATCACAATAATACTCCTTATAGCGCCTTTCACTCCAAAGCACCACACAGAGAAAACATCCTTTTCTGGGTAAGGAGAGATGCAGACTCCCTCTGCGACAAGCTAATGTCAATGATGCAGGTTGATTTCCCATTCTTTTCCACTAAATCAAGAATACATCTTTCCATGAATACATGCTGTCCGTTCATCCCACTCAGCTTTTCTTCCCACTGCTGAAAGTTTACGTTCTAAACCAGGATTTTTTGCTTCTCAATGCTTAAATATCATATTGTTCAGTAGGATGACTGCAGACACCGCTGAGATCCAGGAGTGTTTTCTTGAGCTGACTGCTTAAAGCTCCACATCAAATATCAAGAGAATTAATAGGACAAAAGGATCAAAACGAGGCTGTACCCGAGAACACGGGGCAGTAACGTCACCCAACTCTTCAAGTTCACACACTAGATGAATGGCAAAGGACGCACCAAGAAGCGAGCGAGGGCAAAGCCAGATGGTGGCCACTCTGCTCTGAAAAGCGCTACCTTCAGGATGTATCTGGGGAAAACAGAGATCGCTGGATGCAGATTAAGATAGAAAAGAACCGGTCAGCGACTACCTGAAAACTGCTGGTTTTTTGAGTCAAACTCAAACACTCCCTGTAAAACTTGGTGAGATGTGCGGCACGCTATGAACCACAAGTTTAGAAGGAGGACATTTACGAACAGGGCAAACTCAGCGTGGCTGGGAGCAGGTGCCAGTGGCCCTCATGGAGCGATGAATCCCATGACTAGAAGAAACTAAACGGAAAAGGGCCAAAAACCTGTTCCTGGACAGCAATGCAAGTTCTCATCCAGCCTTCGTGGGAGGATGAACAGCATCTGACCACACCTCTACCCACCGTGAACCAGACAACTTCATTTATCTTGTACAGCATCAGAGCGCCATGAAGACCCGGAGCAGTGCTCTAGCGTTTCATGGCAAATTATTTCATCATCCAGCTCTGCTAAGCCATAATTTAAAAACACTACAAAACAAACGAGATAATCGTTTTCAACATCCAACCCCAGCAATCTATCACAGCTCTTTGCAATGCCACCTGCAAGGGTTCCCTCTTACTTCAGTCGCTTCCTTCTTGGCACTTCACAGGAAACAAGAAATCTCTCTCTTGGCATTCCCCGTCTACCTGCTCAGCACTTTTCTCGTGAATCGAGCAGCAAGAATACGGTAATGGTGAAGACATTTAAGGAAAGCAATAAAGTGGAAGACTGCAGAGGGAAACAAACAGAATTTTCTCCCTTTCTTTTTAGCAGGACAGATACTTGTGCTCTCAAGGGAAAACGTATGTTAGGTGCTTCTAGGAAGGTCAGGAACTCCCTTACTTCTTCCAGTTACAGGTCACCTCACCCTTATTGGTTCAAACACTCCTCAATATGAAACATCAGATGGACAAGAGGAATACCTTCACCAGTACATGTCAAAAATGTTTCCTTCATTTCTTCCAGTCCAGACGTTCTGTTTGCTTAACGCTTCAAGATGCAAAGAACAGTAATGTGCCTTAACCACAAGAACTTCCTTCTTCCTCCACCATCAGTTGTGAAACAAATCAAAAAAAACCAACCAACAACTCAATAAACTACTTGAACAGCTGGATTTGTTGGAAACAGAGAGAACTAGGAACAAGACACTTCTCGGGAAATTATGCATTGTGAGGTTCTAATAACATAGCAAAAAAAAGTTAGTAATTCTGCTCAGCTTGGAACGCCATGCTTGATCCATTTGCTTTCACACACGGAGACCTATTTTGATGGGCTTTCTGCGTTTCACAGCCAAGAAAGCTGAAGTGGCTGAGATGGGAAGGGTCTGCCTCGCATGAAGACACCAATGGCGGCAGCAGCTCATGCCAACAATCAGCTTTCCTGCCCTATTAGCGCCAAGTGAGCTTCTGAACAGCATTTTCCTGAACGCAGGATTTTTACAAGACGGCAACTGGAAAAAGAAATCTGTCATGACATATTGCAAGTAAAGATCAGTTTACAAATTATTTCTGAAACCTCAGACACAACGGTCCACATAACAGCCAATCAGATCAAAATGTATCTCTCCGTGCTAAGAAAACGACAGCAGAGAAAAAACTGGGCTCAGAAACTTTGTGCATTTCCAGAGTCTGTATTACACAGCCAGATCAGATGGTATAAAAACTTGTGATTTTAAAAGTTGTCAAACACGTCAGGAATTTAAAGCCAGTGTCTGGAGCATGTCAGTTGGCACACAGTACTTTTCCCAGAAGAGGAGCAGCTGCCTTTATTTCAAGGGTAACTTAAGCCACTGTCTGGGGAGGAAAAAAAAACCAAACCCCAAAATAAACAAAAGAGCAGTTTCTTCCCTCGCAGGCTCAGGTTCACACCGGCTTGCTCTCTGAACTGCTAACAGCTGGCTTCCTGAATTCCCTTCCTAACTGGCTGCTTCTCTTAACTTTCCCCAGCTGACCTTCAAGTTACCATTGTCCAATTCACCTTCTGCAAGGGTGGGTACAAACACCAGCCCTATTCAACTGGCTTCTCAGTGAGACCACGAGACAGCTGCGTAACCAAAATGCCAAACAGATACAAAGCAGGAAAAGTCTTCGTATTGTCACGCGCTGTATGTTCAGTCACCCTCTCATATTGTAGAACATTCTGTTCGCAGACCAGCGTCACAACAGCTTCCAGTCTACTGCTCCAGCTCCTTCAAACAGACCTTCTGTTCCTCAGAGGCCTCGCTGAAGGCCTTTGACCAAGAGGATGCCTTGATGAGGTTTTGTGCCTTCCTTTCAGAACAAGGGTTAAGCCTTGCCCCCACTCTCAGAAGCAAAGTCTTACAACGGTCAGTGTGATCTACCCTCACAGCCTGGAAGCAGTATGGGCACCTGTTGGATCCTCCGTTCAGCCATGTCCAGTTTCTGATGCAAATCGTCCATACGCAAATCCTTAGCTGAGATTTTGGAAGACAGGCAGTGAATCTTCTCTGACAGCTCTAAATTCTTCTGATTAATTACCTCACTACTTTTGCTGAAACAAACCAAGATTAAAGCAGCATCACTGTATGTACTATGGGTCTGGGCAAGTACATGTCATAAATTTACAGTCCAGCTAGTCGTAACAGTTAGAATCACAGAAACATCACATCCAGTCACTTTTTTTAAGCTGAATATCCAACCTCCCAAGTCACCACCTGTGGTGCATGCCCCTTGTGATGTTTTGTGGCTCTACCGGGAAGAGCAGTGTTACTCTGCAGTAACAAGCAGCAAATGGACTTACCTTTGTTTGTACAGCTCCTGTTTCAGGTCTTCTCGCTCCTTCATTAACTCTTCGTTATGCTGGAGAAAAAAGAAATGACTGATTCAGCTGCAGACTTCAGCAAAATATTTCACCTTTAGCACATCAGCTGAAGTGGAAAGCATCAGAACTTTGGCAAAACCCTTCAGGACAGGTTGCTTAGAACCTCCTGAATTTGCCAGGAATAAATCTGCTCAGCCTTTTCAAACGCGATGCTACTAACTGAACGTGAGGTCATTTCTGCAGACTTCTGGATTAATATCAACACTGAAGTGTCTGCCTGATGGAGACCCTCCTGAGACAAGGTCTCGGTGGCGCTTCTGTTGCGTGTGGAGCTGGCAAGACTAATGAAGTAAGGTGCCGGATCTGAAGACAGCAACTGGACCATATGATTAGTGGTCACAGAAACCTGAATGAACTTTGCCTTGACCATGGAGAACACAGGGCTTTACAAGGTTAATTAACAATTCAGAATGTTAATTTCTGCCTCTTCTCCGAGCAGGGACTACAGACTTTGCATTAGTGTACTGACAAGCAAATAGCCAAAGGCAGAGCTGCTGGTGAAGCATAAGCAGAGGTGACTCTTACCTTCTCTGCCTGTTCTTGCAGCATAGAGATGAAGGACAAAGTACGTTCCAGCTCCACTACCCTCTGGTGAGATGAACGTAAACGAGCAGCAAGGCTCTCGGCTTCTCCTGAACAAGTTAGAACAGAGTGAGTTGAGGCTGGACCACAAAGAGCTTTTTGGAACTGCTAAGCAGCACTTTCTACTTTGTCAACAAGCTCTTAAGGCAGCACAGAGCTTTGCAAGTCAGTAGACCTGGTTCCGGCCCTGGCTCTACAGGTGGCTCACTAGCAGCTCTGGGCAGTAAAGCTCTCTGTAACTACCATCCTCACTTTGAGGGAGATGACGAAACTTCCTCTGCAGAGTAGGCAATATGTTGGTTGGGATCTTTCTTTCTAATAGAAGAAGTCGCTCAAACTTGGTTCAGAATGAAGGGCTCGGGTAAAACCTACCTTTACGCGATAGCTGTGTGGGAGGGAGGGTGGCAAAAAGGGAACTAAGTTTTAAAAGGATCAGAAGAAAGTCAGAAAGGAACAGCCTGGGGTAGTCACCGGGGCTGAACAGGGCTGACAAGGCTTTAGCGATGCACAAAAGAACCTCAACTGCCATGGGATCAACATGCTCCCACTTGGGGGCAGCTCTGGCGACAGAGGCAGCGATGGTGCCAAGTATTGCCCACTGAGGAGTCGGCCACTGCTGTGAGCTGGCTGCCAGCAACTGTCATGCCTCTGGCTTGAAATTCACACTTTGACCAACAGCTTGAGCTGGAGTGCCCACAGTCAATTACCTGATTTCTTCCCTGCAGCTTCTTGAGTATGTGCAAGGGCCGCCTGCAACTCAGACTTCTCAGAAGTTAGAATTCCAATAGTCTGGACACGACCCTTTGGGAAAGGAAAATCGGCTCAGCACGAAACTTCTTTGCTTGTAATTGCAACATCACTGTTGCCACAAAAGGCTAACTCAGTAAAGGGAAAGAGCTCGTGCAGTTAAGCACAGTCGGGCTGACTCCCAGTTTTCCTGAAGGAACGCGCTCGCGGCTTCCCGAGTAAAGACTATGAATGGTCAGTAATCCAGAGAACAGCAGAAGGCAGGTAGTGTTACTGTAATGGAGGCTCTGCCATACCCGTAGCTGTTTCCTCAGTGCAGCTTGCTCTTCAGAAAACGTATTTTCCAACTCCTTCTTTTCCTGTATAAAGAAATGATGCCTATTTAGCACAAAAATGTAGATAGGTAACCCTTGTTTTGTGTCAAACTAAAAAAGCAGTGATACATTGGTAGGACTTGCAGCATCGAAACGACAGCAGTCTTTTTAAAGAAATACTTCAGCCTTGCGTTATTTGAACGCCTTCACTATTTATCCATCCTAGATTGGCAGTAACAGCATAGCACAATCGCTGCTAGCATGAATACGGTAGTGCTTGGAAGCAAGCTGCTGGCAAGGACTTGTATTCTCCTGCCTCCACCACACTCCTCTAATACTTGAGTATTTAAACGTTCGCTTGTGTCAAAATAAGAACGCTACCTGCCAGGCAGGCCTAACTCATGAAGTCAAATCATTCAACCCTACGCTACAAATGAAACTGAATCTAACATAAGACAAGACCACACGTGCCTGGGCCACAGCCCACTATACTCTCTACTCCGCCAAGGAAGAGATACTATTTTTCTGCCTGTCCAAAAACAGGACACACTTTACCTTCTCCAGCTGATCCACTGCATCCTGGCTCTGCTCTTTCTGTGGAAGAAAAGTGATGCACCAGAGAAAATACTCTCATACATCTGAAACACATTTTCACTTCAACAAAGTAGGATACACGCCCAATTCACGCAAACAGAATTTCCACTTTCTGTACCCCTTTCTGTAGAGGACTAGGAAGTTCATCTTAGCTATTAAAAATACGAGATCTGGAGCTGCCTTCACTAACGTACTTTATTTGCCAGGCATCTTTTTCATCGCTCAGTAGATTGCCACAGTTGTTCTCCAACACCGCTGCTGAAACCCCTCCATGTCTACATCTGAGCATCTACCAACTTCAGTTAAACTCGCATCCCCACATCTGTGCAACTGATGGAAGTAATCCTGGTGTATTGGGGTGATCGCCAGAAATGCTGGGTTTTTTTAAAAAAACACCACCAATTAAAAAAAAAAAAAAACAACCAACCAATAACCCCAAAGAAAAACGTAGTCTTTTCCTTGAACTGAGACCTCAGACCTTTCTTCCACTGAAGAGCTGGCCTTAAGTCACGCGGAGCCGCACTTGTGTTGGCAGACTTCTGCAGGAGGTGGTATGGGAGGGCTGAAGCCAGATACAAAGAGAAGGGGTAATTCTGTCCTAGCCCATTTCCATCTTAGCGGTGAAGTATTTGGAGATTTGTTGTCCGTAGGTAATGCACCTTTAGATAGGAGGTGAAGGAGACAAAGGTGGCAGCTGCCTACCCAGGCCGCCACACAACTGTGCTGCTGCGTTTGCTATTTGCTTGTTGTCTCCCTGACAGCTTCTTCACAGATGCCTCGTAACTAACTACAGAAGCAGGGCTTTTTTGCCTTCCCAAAGAATGAGCATTGTCCAAGCTCTTTCTTTACTACTACTGCTACTACTTCAATGCATTTTGAAAGGTGACTACAGATGGAAGAGCAATGAGCGAGAGGTTTTGATTCTAGCAATGCCCATGCACAACATAACCAGCAAAAGCAAAGGCAAGACCACAAATGCAGCAAAGGCCCTACACAGTTGCAGGCCAGCGTAAAAGCAGGCAAACAAGGAGAATCTTGGGTGGGCAATGCACTATGCCAAGTTCCTCTGCAGCCCAGCTAAAACACAAAAAGAACCAGAATGGAACAAAAATAACCCAAAGCCCAAAGGAAAACAACAAGGGGGGGGTCACGGGGTACACCGGGAAATGCTGAACTTTGCAAAAAGCGTACTTTTACAGAGGAACAAAATGGGGAAAAGCATTTCACACAAGAAAGGCTCTTGTCAGACTGAAACAAGTCCACTTGGCTGCATTTCTTGCAGTGTTAAAGCTGAAGGCTGAAAAGCTGCAGCGGGAATCCATGCAGGCCACAGGACAAAGCAGTTCACTCATCGCGCCAAGAGAAGCTGAGGATATGATCAGAAACCAGCCCCAGACCCTCTAAGGCCTACTGCTCCCACTCTGCCGATATCGTTAGACCAGCAGCACCACCTGCAGAAACAGGTTTTCACACTGCTGCCAGCACCAGAACTCTGTGTTTCAAGGATTCGGGCAGGCGCAGAAATAGCTGTTTTATCAGGATGCTTATCATCCAGGGAAAGCCTGATGAGATCAGCAGAGCACACTTGAATGGAAACAACAAAACTCCGTTTCTTGTTCCTCAGTTGAGCCAATACATTCACCAGCGGCCTTAGACTTTGAAGCCCCTTAACAGGTTTTCCGTGCAGCTCATTTTGTTCCCTACAGAGTGCCGTGTAAGCAGCCTTCCTTGTGGCACTAGGAGAGAACCCATAACTTTGCAGACACCCAAAGAGCTTGGAGGAGCAGCGAGGACCACGTCAGACTGGTTGGTTGGATTGTTTCTTACCAGTTCCTCTATCTGTGTAACGAATTGCTTGTTCGTTAAGATTGCTGGAATCCAGGGCTACTGCCAGCTCCCGGTAACGTGTCTGATGGGCACATGCAGACAGGAGAAAAAGGAAGGAGCAGAAGAGGAGGAGGGGAGGAAAAAAGCAGGAATTAAAGAGGACAGCAAAATAAATCCTATCAAACTGTGGTAATCAGATTCTCCAAACAAAACAAAAATCTACCGTTTCAACAAAAGCAGCTGAGACATCAACACATTTTATCCATTCTGCCAAGGCTTCATTTTGACCCAACAGTGACTCAGAAATAAGAACGGCAGTTGCACGGAAGCCAGATTATCCCCAGTCCCCAAACTGGAAACACCTCCGATACCTGCCTCCCACTGTTGATCACAACTACCCGATGATAGCACAAGACAACACTAGACAGCAGTGAACGAGAACTGTGCATTCAATGAGGTCTCGCTAACACTGCCGAAAGCAGAGTCCCAGTAAGTTATCAACAGTAGCAAATAAGAAAGGGGGCGGGGGGGGGACGGGGACACTGAGAACAACCTCCTTCCGTTTCCTTAATATTTGTGGAAGAAACAGCACTTTCTCCATTCACATATGATGTAGACTACAAGCAAAGCAGTCAAGTCAGCCAGTTTTATTCCCCACGGAAACAAGTCACTACTAAGAAAGAACTGACTATCACAATAATACTCCTTATAGCGCCTTTCACTCCAAAGCACCACACAGAGAAAACATCCTTTTCTGGGTAAGGAGAGATGCAGACTCCCTCTGCGACAAGCTAATGTCAATGATGCAGGTTGATTTCCCATTCTTTTCCACTAAATCAAGAATACATCTTTCCATGAATACATGCTGTCCGTTCATCCCACTCAGCTTTTCTTCCCACTGCTGAAAGTTTACGTTCTAAACCAGGATTTTTTGCTTCTCAATGCTTAAATATCATATTGTTCAGTAGGATGACTGCAGACACCGCTGAGATCCAGGAGTGTTTTCTTGAGCTGACTGCTTAAAGCTCCACATCAAATATCAAGAGAATTAATAGGACAAAAGGATCAAAACGAGGCTGTACCCGAGAACACGGGGCAGTAACGTCACCCAACTCTTCAAGTTCACACACTAGATGAATGGCAAAGGACGCACCAAGAAGCGAGCGAGGGCAAAGCCAGATGGTGGCCACTCTGCTCTGAAAAGCGCTACCTTCAGGATGTATCTGGGGAAAACAGAGATCGCTGGATGCAGATTAAGATAGAAAAGAACCGGTCAGCGACTACCTGAAAACTGCTGGTTTTTTGAGTCAAACTCAAACACTCCCTGTAAAACTTGGTGAGATGTGCGGCACGCTATGAACCACAAGTTTAGAAGGAGGACATTTACGAACAGGGCAAACTCAGCGTGGCTGGGAGCAGGTGCCAGTGGCCCTCATGGAGCGATGAATCCCATGACTAGAAGAAACTAAACGGAAAAGGGCCAAAAACCTGTTCCTGGACAGCAATGCAAGTTCTCATCCAGCCTTCGTGGGAGGATGAACAGCATCTGACCACACCTCTACCCACCGTGAACCAGACAACTTCATTTATCTTGTACAGCATCAGAGCGCCATGAAGACCCGGAGCAGTGCTCTAGCGTTTCATGGCAAATTATTTCATCATCCAGCTCTGCTAAGCCATAATTTAAAAACACTACAAAACAAACGAGATAATCGTTTTCAACATCCAACCCCAGCAATCTATCACAGCTCTTTGCAATGCCACCTGCAAGGGTTCCCTCTTACTTCAGTCGCTTCCTTCTTGGCACTTCACAGGAAACAAGAAATCTCTCTCTTGGCATTCCCCGTCTACCTGCTCAGCACTTTTCTCGTGAATCGAGCAGCAAGAATACGGTAATGGTGAAGACATTTAAGGAAAGCAATAAAGTGGAAGACTGCAGAGGGAAACAAACAGAATTTTCTCCCTTTCTTTTTAGCAGGACAGATACTTGTGCTCTCAAGGGAAAACGTATGTTAGGTGCTTCTAGGAAGGTCAGGAACTCCCTTACTTCTTCCAGTTACAGGTCACCTCACCCTTATTGGTTCAAACACTCCTCAATATGAAACATCAGATGGACAAGAGGAATACCTTCACCAGTACATGTCAAAAATGTTTCCTTCATTTCTTCCAGTCCAGACGTTCTGTTTGCTTAACGCTTCAAGATGCAAAGAACAGTAATGTGCCTTAACCACAAGAACTTCCTTCTTCCTCCACCATCAGTTGTGAAACAAATCAAAAAAAACCAACCAACAACTCAATAAACTACTTGAACAGCTGGATTTGTTGGAAACAGAGAGAACTAGGAACAAGACACTTCTCGGGAAATTATGCATTGTGAGGTTCTAATAACATAGCAAAAAAAAGTTAGTAATTCTGCTCAGCTTGGAACGCCATGCTTGATCCATTTGCTTTCACACACGGAGACCTATTTTGATGGGCTTTCTGCGTTTCACAGCCAAGAAAGCTGAAGTGGCTGAGATGGGAAGGGTCTGCCTCGCATGAAGACACCAATGGCGGCAGCAGCTCATGCCAACAATCAGCTTTCCTGCCCTATTAGCGCCAAGTGAGCTTCTGAACAGCATTTTCCTGAACGCAGGATTTTTACAAGACGGCAACTGGAAAAAGAAATCTGTCATGACATATTGCAAGTAAAGATCAGTTTACAAATTATTTCTGAAACCTCAGACACAACGGTCCACATAACAGCCAATCAGATCAAAATGTATCTCTCCGTGCTAAGAAAACGACAGCAGAGAAAAAACTGGGCTCAGAAACTTTGTGCATTTCCAGAGTCTGTATTACACAGCCAGATCAGATGGTATAAAAACTTGTGATTTTAAAAGTTGTCAAACACGTCAGGAATTTAAAGCCAGTGTCTGGAGCATGTCAGTTGGCACACAGTACTTTTCCCAGAAGAGGAGCAGCTGCCTTTATTTCAAGGGTAACTTAAGCCACTGTCTGGGGAGGAAAAAAAAACCAAACCCCAAAATAAACAAAAGAGCAGTTTCTTCCCTCACAGGCTCAGGTTCACACCGGCTTGCTCTCTGAACTGCTAACAGCTGGCTTCCTGAATTCCCTTCCTAACTGGCTGCTTCTCTTAACTTTCCCCAGCTGACCTTCAAGTTACCATTGTCCAATTCACCTTCTGCAAGGGTGGGTACAAACACCAGCCCTATTCAACTGGCTTCTCAGTGAGACCACGAGACAGCTGCGTAACCAAAATGCCAAACAGATACAAAGCAGGAAAAGTCTTCGTATTGTCACGCGCTGTATGTTCAGTCACCCTCTCATATTGTAGAACATTCTGTTCGCAGACCAGCGTCACAACAGCTTCCAGTCTACTGCTCCAGCTCCTTCAAACAGACCTTCTGTTCCTCAGAGGCCTCGCTGAAGGCCTTTGACCAAGAGGATGCCTCGATGAGGTTTTGTGCCTTCCTTTCAGAACAAGGGTTAAGCCTTGCCCCCACTCTCAGAAGCAAAGTCTTACAACGGTCAGTGTGATCTACCCTCGCAGCCTGGAAGCAGTATGGGCACCTGTTGGATCCTCCGTTCAGCCATGTCCAGTTTCTGATGCAAATCGTCCATACGCAAATCCTTAGCTGAGATTTTGGAAGACAGGCAGTGAATCTTCTCTGACAGCTCTAAATTCTTCTGATTAATTACCTCACTACTTTTGCTGAAACAAACCAAGATTAAAGCAGCATCACTGTATGTACTATGGGTCTGGGCAAGTACATGTCATAAATTTACAGTCCAGCTAGTCGTAACAGTTAGAATCACAGAAACATCACATCCAGTCACTTTTTTTAAGCTGAATATCCAACCTCCCAAGTCACCACCTGTGGTGCATGCCCCTTGTGATGTTTTGTGGCTCTACCGGGAAGAGCAGTGTTACTCTGCAGTAACAAGCAGCAAATGGACTTACCTTTGTTTGTACAGCTCCTGTTTCAGGTCTTCTCGCTCCTTCATTAACTCTTCGTTATGATGGAGAAAAAAGAAATGACTGATTCAGCTGCAGACTTCAGCAAAATATTTCACCTTTAGCACATCAGCTGAAGTGGAAAGCATCAGAACTTTGGCAAAACCCTTCAGGACAGGTTGCTTAGAACCTCCTGAATTTGCCAGGAATAAATCTGCTCAGCCTTTTCAAACGCGATGCTACTAACTGAACGTGAGGTCATTTCTGCAGACTTCTGGATTAATATCAACACTGAAGTGTCTGCCTGATGGAGACCCTCCTGAGACAAGGTCTCGGTGGCGCTTCTGTTGCGTGTGGAGCTGGCAAGACTAATGAAGTAAGGTGCCGGATCTGAAGACAGCAACTGGACCATATGATTAGTGGTCACAGAAACCTGAATGAACTTTGCCTTGACCATGGAGAACACAGGGCTTTACAAGGTTAATTAACAATTCAGAATGTTAATTTCTGCCTCTTCTCCGAGCAGGGACTACAGACTTTGCATTAGTGTACTGACAAGCAAATAGCCAAAGGCAGAGCTGCTGGTGAAGCATAAGCAGAGGTGACTCTTACCTTCTCTGCCTGTTCTTGCAGCATAGAGATGAAGGACAAAGTACGTTCCAGCTCCACTACCCTCTGGTGAGATGAACGTAAACGAGCAGCAAGGCTCTCGGCTTCTCCTGAACAAGTTAGAACAGAGTGAGTTGAGGCTGGACCACAAAGAGCTTTTTGGAACTGCTAAGCAGCACTTTCTACTTTGTCAACAAGCTCTTAAGGCAGCACAGAGCTTTGCAAGTCAGTAGACCTGGTTCCGGCCCTGGCTCTACAGGTGGCTCACTAGCAGCTCTGGGCAGTAAAGCTCTCTGTAACTACCATCCTCACTTTGAGGGAGATGACGAAACTTCCTCTGCAGAGTAGGCAATATGTTGGTTGGGATCTTTCTTTCTAATAGAAGAAGTCGCTCAAACTTGGTTCAGAATGAAGGGCTCGGGTAAAACCTACCTTTACGCGATAGCTGTGTGGGAGGGAGGGTGGCAAAAAGGGAACTAAGTTTTAAAAGGATCAGAAGAAAGTCAGAAAGGAACAGCCTGGGGTAGTCACCGGGGCTGAACAGGGCTGACAAGGCTTTAGCGATGCACAAAAGAACCTCAACTGCCATGGGATCAACATGCTCCCACTTGGGGGCAGCTCTGGCGACAGAGGCAGCGATGGTGCCAAGTATTGCCCACTGAGGAGTCGGCCACTGCTGTGAGCTGGCTGCCAGCAACTGTCATGCCTCTGGCTTGAAATTCACACTTTGACCAACAGCTTGAGCTGGAGTGCCCACAGTCAATTACCTGATTTCTTCCCTGCAGCTTCTTGAGTATGTGCAAGGGCCGCCTGCAACTCAGACTTCTCAGAAGTTAGAATTCCAATAGTCTGGACACGACCCTTTGGGAAAGGAAAATCGGCTCAGCACGAAACTTCTTTGCTTGTAATTGCAACATCACTGTTGCCACAAAAGGCTAACTCAGTAAAGGGAAAGAGCTCGTGCAGTTAAGCACAGTCGGGCTGACTCCCAGTTTTCCTGAAGGAACGCGCTCGCGGCTTCCCGAGTAAAGACTATGAATGGTCAGTAATCCAGAGAACAGCAGAAGGCAGGTAGTGTTACTGTAATGGAGGCTCTGCCATACCCGTAGCTGTTTCCTCAGTGCAGCTTGCTCTTCAGAAAACGTATTTTCCAACTCCTTCTTTTCCTGTATAAAGAAATGATGCCTATTTAGCACAAAAATGTAGATAGGTAACCCTTGTTTTGTGTCAAACTAAAAAAGCAGTGATACATTGGTAGGACTTGCAGCATCGAAACGACAGCAGTCTTTTTAAAGAAATACTTCAGCCTTGCGTTATTTGAACGCCTTCACTATTTATCCATCCTAGATTGGCAGTAACAGCATAGCACAATCGCTGCTAGCATGAATACGGTAGTGCTTGGAAGCAAGCTGCTGGCAAGGACTTGTATTCTCCTGCCTCCACCACACTCCTCTAATACTTGAGTATTTAAACGTTCGCTTGTGTCAAAATAAGAACGCTACCTGCCAGGCAGGCCTAACTCATGAAGTCAAATCATTCAACCCTACGCTACAAATGAAACTGAATCTAACATAAGACAAGACCACACGTGCCTGGGCCACAGCCCACTATACTCTCTACTCCGCCAAGGAAGAGATACTATTTTTCTGCCTGTCCAAAAACAGGACACACTTTACCTTCTCCAGCTGATCCACTGCATCCTGGCTCTGCTCTTTCTGTGGAAGAAAAGTGATGCACCAGAGAAAATACTCTCATACATCTGAAACACATTTTCACTTCAACAAAGTAGGATACACGCCCAATTCACGCAAACAGAATTTCCACTTTCTGTACCCCTTTCTGTAGAGGACTAGGAAGTTCATCTTAGCTATTAAAAATACGAGATCTGGAGCTGCCTTCACTAACGTACTTTATTTGCCAGGCATCTTTTTCATCGCTCAGTAGATTGCCACAGTTGTTCTCCAACACCGCTGCTGAAACCCCTCCATGTCTACATCTGAGCATCTACCAACTTCAGTTAAACTCGCATCCCCACATCTGTGCAACTGATGGAAGTAATCCTGGTGTATTGGGGTGATCGCCAGAAATGCTGGGTTTTTTTAAAAAAACACCACCAATTAAAAAAAAAAAAAAACAACCAACCAATAACCCCAAAGAAAAACGTAGTCTTTTCCTTGAACTGAGACCTCAGACCTTTCTTCCACTGAAGAGCTGGCCTTAAGTCACGCGGAGCCGCACTTGTGTTGGCAGACTTCTGCAGGAGGTGGTATGGGAGGGCTGAAGCCAGATACAAAGAGAAGGGGTAATTCTGTCCTAGCCCATTTCCATCTTAGCGGTGAAGTATTTGGAGATTTGTTGTCCGTAGGTAATGCACCTTTAGATAGGAGGTGAAGGAGACAAAGGTGGCAGCTGCCTACCCAGGCCGCCACACAACTGTGCTGCTGCGTTTGCTATTTGCTTGTTGTCTCCCTGACAGCTTCTTCACAGATGCCTCGTAACTAACTACAGAAGCAGGGCTTTTTTGCCTTCCCAAAGAATGAGCATTGTCCAAGCTCTTTCTTTACTACTACTGCTACTACTTCAATGCATTTTGAAAGGTGACTACAGATGGAAGAGCAATGAGCGAGAGGTTTTGATTCTAGCAATGCCCATGCACAACATAACCAGCAAAAGCAAAGGCAAGACCACAAATGCAGCAAAGGCCCTACACAGTTGCAGGCCAGCGTAAAAGCAGGCAAACAAGGAGAATCTTGGGTGGGCAATGCACTATGCCAAGTTCCTCTGCAGCCCAGCTAAAACACAAAAAGAACCAGAATGGAACAAAAATAACCCAAAGCCCAAAGGAAAACAACAAGGGGGGGGTCACGGGGTACACCGGGAAATGCTGAACTTTGCAAAAAGCGTACTTTTACAGAGGAACAAAATGGGGAAAAGCATTTCACACAAGAAAGGCTCTTGTCAGACTGAAACAAGTCCACTTGGCTGCATTTCTTGCAGTGTTAAAGCTGAAGGCTGAAAAGCTGCAGCGGGAATCCATGCAGGCCACAGGACAAAGCAGTTCACTCATCGCGCCAAGAGAAGCTGAGGATATGATCAGAAACCAGCCCCAGACCCTCTAAGGCCTACTGCTCCCACTCTGCCGATATCGTTAGACCAGCAGCACCACCTGCAGAAACAGGTTTTCACACTGCTGCCAGCACCAGAATTCTGTGTTTCAAGGATTCGGGCAGGCGCAGAAATAGCTGTTTTATCAGGATGCTTATCATCCAGGGAAAGCCTGATGAGATCAGCAGAGCACACTTGAATGGAAACAACAAAACTCCGTTTCTTGTTCCTCAGTTGAGCCAATACATTCACCAGCGGCCTTAGACTTTGAAGCCCCTTAACAGGTTTTCCGTGCAGCTCATTTTGTTCCCTACAGAGTGCCGTGTAAGCAGCCTTCCTTGTGGCACTAGGAGAGAACCCATAACTTTGCAGACACCCAAAGAGCTTGGAGGAGCAGCGAGGACCACGTCAGACTGGTTGGTTGGATTGTTTCTTACCAGTTCCTCTATCTGTGTAACGAATTGCTTGTTCGTTAAGATTGCTGGAATCCAGGGCTACTGCCAGCTCCCGGTAACGTGTCTGATGGGCACATGCAGACAGGAGAAAAAGGAAGGAGCAGAAGAGGAGGAGGGGAGGAAAAAAGCAGGAATTAAAGAGGACAGCAAAATAAATCCTATCAAACTGTGGTAATCAGATTCTCCAAACAAAACAAAAATCTACCGTTTCAACAAAAGCAGCTGAGACATCAACACATTTTATCCATTCTGCCAAGGCTTCATTTTGACCCAACAGTGACTCAGAAATAAGAACGGCAGTTGCACGGAAGCCAGATTATCCCCAGTCCCCAAACTGGAAACACCTCCGATACCTGCCTCCCACTGTTGATCACAACTACCCGATGATAGCACAAGACAACACTAGACAGCAGTGAACGAGAACTGTGCATTCAATGAGGTCTCGCTAACACTGCCGAAAGCAGAGTCCCAGTAAGTTATCAACAGTAGCAAATAAGAAAGGGGGCGGGGGGGGACGGGGACACTGAGAACAACCTCCTTCCGTTTCCTTAATATTTGTGGAAGAAACAGCACTTTCTCCATTCACATATGATGTAGACTACAAGCAAAGCAGTCAAGTCAGCCAGTTTTATTCCCCACGGAAACAAGTCACTACTAAGAAAGAACTGACTATCACAATAATACTCCTTATAGCGCCTTTCACTCCAAAGCACCACACAGAGAAAACATCCTTTTCTGGGTAAGGAGAGATGCAGACTCCCTCTGCGACAAGCTAATGTCAATGATGCAGGTTGATTTCCCATTCTTTTCCACTAAATCAAGAATACATCTTTCCATGAATACATGCTGTCCGTTCATCCCACTCAGCTTTTCTTCCCACTGCTGAAAGTTTACGTTCTAAACCAGGATTTTTTGCTTCTCAATGCTTAAATATCATATTGTTCAGTAGGATGACTGCAGACACCGCTGAGATCCAGGAGTGTTTTCTTGAGCTGACTGCTTAAAGCTCCACATCAAATATCAAGAGAATTAATAGGACAAAAGGATCAAAACGAGGCTGTACCCGAGAACACGGGGCAGTAACGTCACCCAACTCTTCAAGTTCACACACTAGATGAATGGCAAAGGACGCACCAAGAAGCGAGCGAGGGCAAAGCCAGATGGTGGCCACTCTGCTCTGAAAAGCGCTACCTTCAGGATGTATCTGGGGAAAACAGAGATCGCTGGATGCAGATTAAGATAGAAAAGAACCGGTCAGCGACTACCTGAAAACTGCTGGTTTTTTGAGTCAAACTCAAACACTCCCTGTAAAACTTGGTGAGATGTGCGGCACGCTATGAACCACAAGTTTAGAAGGAGGACATTTACGAACAGGGCAAACTCAGCGTGGCTGGGAGCAGGTGCCAGTGGCCCTCATGGAGCGATGAATCCCATGACTAGAAGAAACTAAACGGAAAAGGGCCAAAAACCTGTTCCTGGACAGCAATGCAAGTTCTCATCCAGCCTTCGTGGGAGGATGAACAGCATCTGACCACACCTCTACCCACCGTGAACCAGACAACTTCATTTATCTTGTACAGCATCAGAGCGCCATGAAGACCCGGAGCAGTGCTCTAGCGTTTCATGGCAAATTATTTCATCATCCAGCTCTGCTAAGCCATAATTTAAAAACACTACAAAACAAACGAGATAATCGTTTTCAACATCCAACCCCAGCAATCTATCACAGCTCTTTGCAATGCCACCTGCAAGGGTTCCCTCTTACTTCAGTCGCTTCCTTCTTGGCACTTCACAGGAAACAAGAAATCTCTCTCTTGGCATTCCCCGTCTACCTGCTCAGCACTTTTCTCGTGAATCGAGCAGCAAGAATACGGTAATGGTGAAGACATTTAAGGAAAGCAATAAAGTGGAAGACTGCAGAGGGAAACAAACAGAATTTTCTCCCTTTCTTTTTAGCAGGACAGATACTTGTGCTCTCAAGGGAAAACGTATGTTAGGTGCTTCTAGGAAGGTCAGGAACTCCCTTACTTCTTCCAGTTACAGGTCACCTCACCCTTATTGGTTCAAACACTCCTCAATATGAAACATCAGATGGACAAGAGGAATACCTTCACCAGTACATGTCAAAAATGTTTCCTTCATTTCTTCCAGTCCAGACGTTCTGTTTGCTTAACGCTTCAAGATGCAAAGAACAGTAATGTGCCTTAACCACAAGAACTTCCTTCTTCCTCCACCATCAGTTGTGAAACAAATCAAAAAAAACCAACCAACAACTCAATAAACTACTTGAACAGCTGGATTTGTTGGAAACAGAGAGAACTAGGAACAAGACACTTCTCGGGAAATTATGCATTGTGAGGTTCTAATAACATAGCAAAAAAAAGTTAGTAATTCTGCTCAGCTTGGAACGCCATGCTTGATCCATTTGCTTTCACACACGGAGACCTATTTTGATGGGCTTTCTGCGTTTCACAGCCAAGAAAGCTGAAGTGGCTGAGATGGGAAGGGTCTGCCTCGCATGAAGACACCAATGGCGGCAGCAGCTCATGCCAACAATCAGCTTTCCTGCCCTATTAGCGCCAAGTGAGCTTCTGAACAGCATTTTCCTGAACGCAGGATTTTTACAAGACGGCAACTGGAAAAAGAAATCTGTCATGACATATTGCAAGTAAAGATCAGTTTACAAATTATTTCTGAAACCTCAGACACAACGGTCCACATAACAGCCAATCAGATCAAAATGTATCTCTCCGTGCTAAGAAAACGACAGCAGAGAAAAAACTGGGCTCAGAAACTTTGTGCATTTCCAGAGTCTGTATTACACAGCCAGATCAGATGGTATAAAAACTTGTGATTTTAAAAGTTGTCAAACACGTCAGGAATTTAAAGCCAGTGTCTGGAGCATGTCAGTTGGCACACAGTACTTTTCCCAGAAGAGGAGCAGCTGCCTTTATTTCAAGGGTAACTTAAGCCACTGTCTGGGGAGGAAAAAAAAACCAAACCCCAAAATAAACAAAAGAGCAGTTTCTTCCCTCGCAGGCTCAGGTTCACACCGGCTTGCTCTCTGAACTGCTAACAGCTGGCTTCCTGAATTCCCTTCCTAACTGGCTGCTTCTCTTAACTTTCCCCAGCTGACCTTCAAGTTACCATTGTCCAATTCACCTTCTGCAAGGGTGGGTACAAACACCAGCCCTATTCAACTGGCTTCTCAGTGAGACCACGAGACAGCTGCGTAACCAAAATGCCAAACAGATACAAAGCAGGAAAAGTCTTCGTATTGTCACGCGCTGTATGTTCAGTCACCCTCTCATATTGTAGAACATTCTGTTCGCAGACCAGCGTCACAACAGCTTCCAGTCTACTGCTCCAGCTCCTTCAAACAGACCTTCTGTTCCTCAGAGGCCTCGCTGAAGGCCTTTGACCAAGAGGATGCCTTGATGAGGTTTTGTGCCTTCCTTTCAGAACAAGGGTTAAGCCTTGCCCCCACTCTCAGAAGCAAAGTCTTACAACGGTCAGTGTGATCTACCCTCACAGCCTGGAAGCAGTATGGGCACCTGTTGGATCCTCCGTTCAGCCATGTCCAGTTTCTGATGCAAATCGTCCATACGCAAATCCTTAGCTGAGATTTTGGAAGACAGGCAGTGAATCTTCTCTGACAGCTCTAAATTCTTCTGATTAATTACCTCACTACTTTTGCTGAAACAAACCAAGATTAAAGCAGCATCACTGTATGTACTATGGGTCTGGGCAAGTACATGTCATAAATTTACAGTCCAGCTAGTCGTAACAGTTAGAATCACAGAAACATCACATCCAGTCACTTTTTTTAAGCTGAATATCCAACCTCCCAAGTCACCACCTGTGGTGCATGCCCCTTGTGATGTTTTGTGGCTCTACCGGGAAGAGCAGTGTTACTCTGCAGTAACAAGCAGCAAATGGACTTACCTTTGTTTGTACAGCTCCTGTTTCAGGTCTTCTCGCTCCTTCATTAACTCTTCGTTATGCTGGAGAAAAAAGAAATGACTGATTCAGCTGCAGACTTCAGCAAAATATTTCACCTTTAGCACATCAGCTGAAGTGGAAAGCATCAGAACTTTGGCAAAACCCTTCAGGACAGGTTGCTTAGAACCTCCTGAATTTGCCAGGAATAAATCTGCTCAGCCTTTTCAAACGCGATGCTACTAACTGAACGTGAGGTCATTTCTGCAGACTTCTGGATTAATATCAACACTGAAGTGTCTGCCTGATGGAGACCCTCCTGAGACAAGGTCTCGGTGGCGCTTCTGTTGCGTGTGGAGCTGGCAAGACTAATGAAGTAAGGTGCCGGATCTGAAGACAGCAACTGGACCATATGATTAGTGGTCACAGAAACCTGAATGAACTTTGCCTTGACCATGGAGAACACAGGGCTTTACAAGGTTAATTAACAATTCAGAATGTTAATTTCTGCCTCTTCTCCGAGCAGGGACTACAGACTTTGCATTAGTGTACTGACAAGCAAATAGCCAAAGGCAGAGCTGCTGGTGAAGCATAAGCAGAGGTGACTCTTACCTTCTCTGCCTGTTCTTGCAGCATAGAGATGAAGGACAAAGTACGTTCCAGCTCCACTACCCTCTGGTGAGATGAACGTAAACGAGCAGCAAGGCTCTCGGCTTCTCCTGAACAAGTTAGAACAGAGTGAGTTGAGGCTGGACCACAAAGAGCTTTTTGGAACTGCTAAGCAGCACTTTCTACTTTGTCAACAAGCTCTTAAGGCAGCACAGAGCTTTGCAAGTCAGTAGACCTGGTTCCGGCCCTGGCTCTACAGGTGGCTCACTAGCAGCTCTGGGCAGTAAAGCTCTCTGTAACTACCATCCTCACTTTGAGGGAGATGACGAAACTTCCTCTGCAGAGTAGGCAATATGTTGGTTGGGATCTTTCTTTCTAATAGAAGAAGTCGCTCAAACTTGGTTCAGAATGAAGGGCTCGGGTAAAACCTACCTTTACGCGATAGCTGTGTGGGAGGGAGGGTGGCAAAAAGGGAACTAAGTTTTAAAAGGATCAGAAGAAAGTCAGAAAGGAACAGCCTGGGGTAGTCACCGGGGCTGAACAGGGCTGACAAGGCTTTAGCGATGCACAAAAGAACCTCAACTGCCATGGGATCAACATGCTCCCACTTGGGGGCAGCTCTGGCGACAGAGGCAGCGATGGTGCCAAGTATTGCCCACTGAGGAGTCGGCCACTGCTGTGAGCTGGCTGCCAGCAACTGTCATGCCTCTGGCTTGAAATTCACACTTTGACCAACAGCTTGAGCTGGAGTGCCCACAGTCAATTACCTGATTTCTTCCCTGCAGCTTCTTGAGTATGTGCAAGGGCCGCCTGCAACTCAGACTTCTCAGAAGTTAGAATTCCAATAGTCTGGACACGACCCTTTGGGAAAGGAAAATCGGCTCAGCACGAAACTTCTTTGCTTGTAATTGCAACATCACTGTTGCCACAAAAGGCTAACTCAGTAAAGGGAAAGAGCTCGTGCAGTTAAGCACAGTCGGGCTGACTCCCAGTTTTCCTGAAGGAACGCGCTCGCGGCTTCCCGAGTAAAGACTATGAATGGTCAGTAATCCAGAGAACAGCAGAAGGCAGGTAGTGTTACTGTAATGGAGGCTCTGCCATACCCGTAGCTGTTTCCTCAGTGCAGCTTGCTCTTCAGAAAACGTATTTTCCAACTCCTTCTTTTCCTGTATAAAGAAATGATGCCTATTTAGCACAAAAATGTAGATAGGTAACCCTTGTTTTGTGTCAAACTAAAAAAGCAGTGATACATTGGTAGGACTTGCAGCATCGAAACGACAGCAGTCTTTTTAAAGAAATACTTCAGCCTTGCGTTATTTGAACGCCTTCACTATTTATCCATCCTAGATTGGCAGTAACAGCATAGCACAATCGCTGCTAGCATGAATACGGTAGTGCTTGGAAGCAAGCTGCTGGCAAGGACTTGTATTCTCCTGCCTCCACCACACTCCTCTAATACTTGAGTATTTAAACGTTCGCTTGTGTCAAAATAAGAACGCTACCTGCCAGGCAGGCCTAACTCATGAAGTCAAATCATTCAACCCTACGCTACAAATGAAACTGAATCTAACATAAGACAAGACCACACGTGCCTGGGCCACAGCCCACTATACTCTCTACTCCGCCAAGGAAGAGATACTATTTTTCTGCCTGTCCAAAAACAGGACACACTTTACCTTCTCCAGCTGATCCACTGCATCCTGGCTCTGCTCTTTCTGGGGAAGAAAAGTGATGCACCAGAGAAAATACTCTCATACATCTGAAACACATTTTCACTTCAACAAAGTAGGATACACGCCCAATTCACGCAAACAGAATTTCCACTTTCTGTACCCCTTTCTGTAGAGGACTAGGAAGTTCATCTTAGCTATTAAAAATACGAGATCTGGAGCTGCCTTCACTAACGTACTTTATTTGCCAGGCATCTTTTTCATCGCTCAGTAGATTGCCACAGTTGTTCTCCAACACCGCTGCTGAAACCCCTCCATGTCTACATCTGAGCATCTACCAACTTCAGTTAAACTCGCATCCCCACATCTGTGCAACTGATGGAAGTAATCCTGGTGTATTGGGGTGATCGCCAGAAATGCTGGGTTTTTTTAAAAAAACACCACCAATTAAAAAAAAAAAAAAACAACCAACCAATAACCCCAAAGAAAAACGTAGTCTTTTCCTTGAACTGAGACCTCAGACCTTTCTTCCACTGAAGAGCTGGCCTTAAGTCACGCGGAGCCGCACTTGTGTTGGCAGACTTCTGCAGGAGGTGGTATGGGAGGGCTGAAGCCAGATACAAAGAGAAGGGGTAATTCTGTCCTAGCCCATTTCCATCTTAGCGGTGAAGTATTTGGAGATTTGTTGTCCGTAGGTAATGCACCTTTAGATAGGAGGTGAAGGAGACAAAGGTGGCAGCTGCCTACCCAGGCCGCCACACAACTGTGCTGCTGCGTTTGCTATTTGCTTGTTGTCTCCCTGACAGCTTCTTCACAGATGCCTCGTAACTAACTACAGAAGCAGGGCTTTTTTGCCTTCCCAAAGAATGAGCATTGTCCAAGCTCTTTCTTTACTACTACTGCTACTACTTCAATGCATTTTGAAAGGTGACTACAGATGGAAGAGCAATGAGCGAGAGGTTTTGATTCTAGCAATGCCCATGCACAACATAACCAGCAAAAGCAAAGGCAAGACCACAAATGCAGCAAAGGCCCTACACAGTTGCAGGCCAGCGTAAAAGCAGGCAAACAAGGAGAATCTTGGGTGGGCAATGCACTATGCCAAGTTCCTCTGCAGCCCAGCTAAAACACAAAAAGAACCAGAATGGAACAAAAATAACCCAAAGCCCAAAGGAAAACAACAAGGGGGGGGTCACGGGGTACACCGGGAAATGCTGAACTTTGCAAAAAGCGTACTTTTACAGAGGAACAAAATGGGGAAAAGCATTTCACACAAGAAAGGCTCTTGTCAGACTGAAACAAGTCCACTTGGCTGCATTTCTTGCAGTGTTAAAGCTGAAGGCTGAAAAGCTGCAGCGGGAATCCATGCAGGCCACAGGACAAAGCAGTTCACTCATCGCGCCAAGAGAAGCTGAGGATATGATCAGAAACCAGCCCCAGACCCTCTAAGGCCTACTGCTCCCACTCTGCCGATATCGTTAGACCAGCAGCACCACCTGCAGAAACAGGTTTTCACACTGCTGCCAGCACCAGAACTCTGTGTTTCAAGGATTCGGGCAGGCGCAGAAATAGCTGTTTTATCAGGATGCTTATCATCCAGGGAAAGCCTGATGAGATCAGCAGAGCACACTTGAATGGAAACAACAAAACTCCGTTTCTTGTTCCTCAGTTGAGCCAATACATTCACCAGCGGCCTTAGACTTTGAAGCCCCTTAACAGGTTTTCCGTGCAGCTCATTTTGTTCCCTACAGAGTGCCGTGTAAGCAGCCTTCCTTGTGGCACTAGGAGAGAACCCATAACTTTGCAGACACCCAAAGAGCTTGGAGGAGCAGCGAGGACCACGTCAGACTGGTTGGTTGGATTGTTTCTTACCAGTTCCTCTATCTGTGTAACGAATTGCTTGTTCGTTAAGATTGCTGGAATCCAGGGCTACTGCCAGCTCCCGGTAACGTGTCTGATGGGCACATGCAGACAGGAGAAAAAGGAAGGAGCAGAAGAGGAGGAGGGGAGGAAAAAAGCAGGAATTAAAGAGGACAGCAAAATAAATCCTATCAAACTGTGGTAATCAGATTCTCCAAACAAAACAAAAATCTACCGTTTCAACAAAAGCAGCTGAGACATCAACACATTTTATCCATTCTGCCAAGGCTTCATTTTGACCCAACAGTGACTCAGAAATAAGAACGGCAGTTGCACGGAAGCCAGATTATCCCCAGTCCCCAAACTGGAAACACCTCCGATACCTGCCTCCCACTGTTGATCACAACTACCCGATGATAGCACAAGACAACACTAGACAGCAGTGAACGAGAACTGTGCATTCAATGAGGTCTCGCTAACACTGCCGAAAGCAGAGTCCCAGTAAGTTATCAACAGTAGCAAATAAGAAAGGGGGCGGGGGGGGGACGGGGACACTGAGAACAACCTCCTTCCGTTTCCTTAATATTTGTGGAAGAAACAGCACTTTCTCCATTCACATATGATGTAGACTACAAGCAAAGCAGTCAAGTCAGCCAGTTTTATTCCCCACGGAAACAAGTCACTACTAAGAAAGAACTGACTATCACAATAATACTCCTTATAGCGCCTTTCACTCCAAAGCACCACACAGAGAAAACATCCTTTTCTGGGTAAGGAGAGATGCAGACTCCCTCTGCGACAAGCTAATGTCAATGATGCAGGTTGATTTCCCATTCTTTTCCACTAAATCAAGAATACATCTTTCCATGAATACATGCTGTCCGTTCATCCCACTCAGCTTTTCTTCCCACTGCTGAAAGTTTACGTTCTAAACCAGGATTTTTTGCTTCTCAATGCTTAAATATCATATTGTTCAGTAGGATGACTGCAGACACCGCTGAGATCCAGGAGTGTTTTCTTGAGCTGACTGCTTAAAGCTCCACATCAAATATCAAGAGAATTAATAGGACAAAAGGATCAAAACGAGGCTGTACCCGAGAACACGGGGCAGTAACGTCACCCAACTCTTCAAGTTCACACACTAGATGAATGGCAAAGGACGCACCAAGAAGCGAGCGAGGGCAAAGCCAGATGGTGGCCACTCTGCTCTGAAAAGCGCTACCTTCAGGATGTATCTGGGGAAAACAGAGATCGCTGGATGCAGATTAAGATAGAAAAGAACCGGTCAGCGACTACCTGAAAACTGCTGGTTTTTTGAGTCAAACTCAAACACTCCCTGTAAAACTTGGTGAGATGTGCGGCACGCTATGAACCACAAGTTTAGAAGGAGGACATTTACGAACAGGGCAAACTCAGCGTGGCTGGGAGCAGGTGCCAGTGGCCCTCATGGAGCGATGAATCCCATGACTAGAAGAAACTAAACGGAAAAGGGCCAAAAACCTGTTCCTGGACAGCAATGCAAGTTCTCATCCAGCCTTCGTGGGAGGATGAACAGCATCTGACCACACCTCTACCCACCGTGAACCAGACAACTTCATTTATCTTGTACAGCATCAGAGCGCCATGAAGACCCGGAGCAGTGCTCTAGCGTTTCATGGCAAATTATTTCATCATCCAGCTCTGCTAAGCCATAATTTAAAAACACTACAAAACAAACGAGATAATCGTTTTCAACATCCAACCCCAGCAATCTATCACAGCTCTTTGCAATGCCACCTGCAAGGGTTCCCTCTTACTTCAGTCGCTTCCTTCTTGGCACTTCACAGGAAACAAGAAATCTCTCTCTTGGCATTCCCCGTCTACCTGCTCAGCACTTTTCTCGTGAATCGAGCAGCAAGAATACGGTAATGGTGAAGACATTTAAGGAAAGCAATAAAGTGGAAGACTGCAGAGGGAAACAAACAGAATTTTCTCCCTTTCTTTTTAGCAGGACAGATACTTGTGCTCTCAAGGGAAAACGTATGTTAGGTGCTTCTAGGAAGGTCAGGAACTCCCTTACTTCTTCCAGTTACAGGTCACCTCACCCTTATTGGTTCAAACACTCCTCAATATGAAACATCAGATGGACAAGAGGAATACCTTCACCAGTACATGTCAAAAATGTTTCCTTCATTTCTTCCAGTCCAGACGTTCTGTTTGCTTAACGCTTCAAGATGCAAAGAACAGTAATGTGCCTTAACCACAAGAACTTCCTTCTTCCTCCACCATCAGTTGTGAAACAAATCAAAAAAAACCAACCAACAACTCAATAAACTACTTGAACAGCTGGATTTGTTGGAAACAGAGAGAACTAGGAACAAGACACTTCTCGGGAAATTATGCATTGTGAGGTTCTAATAACATAGCAAAAAAAAGTTAGTAATTCTGCTCAGCTTGGAACGCCATGCTTGATCCATTTGCTTTCACACACGGAGACCTATTTTGATGGGCTTTCTGCGTTTCACAGCCAAGAAAGCTGAAGTGGCTGAGATGGGAAGGGTCTGCCTCGCATGAAGACACCAATGGCGGCAGCAGCTCATGCCAACAATCAGCTTTCCTGCCCTATTAGCGCCAAGTGAGCTTCTGAACAGCATTTTCCTGAACGCAGGATTTTTACAAGACGGCAACTGGAAAAAGAAATCTGTCATGACATATTGCAAGTAAAGATCAGTTTACAAATTATTTCTGAAACCTCAGACACAACGGTCCACATAACAGCCAATCAGATCAAAATGTATCTCTCCGTGCTAAGAAAACGACAGCAGAGAAAAAACTGGGCTCAGAAACTTTGTGCATTTCCAGAGTCTGTATTACACAGCCAGATCAGATGGTATAAAAACTTGTGATTTTAAAAGTTGTCAAACACGTCAGGAATTTAAAGCCAGTGTCTGGAGCATGTCAGTTGGCACACAGTACTTTTCCCAGAAGAGGAGCAGCTGCCTTTATTTCAAGGGTAACTTAAGCCACTGTCTGGGGAGGAAAAAAAAACCAAACCCCAAAATAAACAAAAGAGCAGTTTCTTCCCTCACAGGCTCAGGTTCACACCGGCTTGCTCTCTGAACTGCTAACAGCTGGCTTCCTGAATTCCCTTCCTAACTGGCTGCTTCTCTTAACTTTCCCCAGCTGACCTTCAAGTTACCATTGTCCAATTCACCTTCTGCAAGGGTGGGTACAAACACCAGCCCTATTCAACTGGCTTCTCAGTGAGACCACGAGACAGCTGCGTAACCAAAATGCCAAACAGATACAAAGCAGGAAAAGTCTTCGTATTGTCACGCGCTGTATGTTCAGTCACCCTCTCATATTGTAGAACATTCTGTTCGCAGACCAGCGTCACAACAGCTTCCAGTCTACTGCTCCAGCTCCTTCAAACAGACCTTCTGTTCCTCAGAGGCCTCGCTGAAGGCCTTTGACCAAGAGGATGCCTCGATGAGGTTTTGTGCCTTCCTTTCAGAACAAGGGTTAAGCCTTGCCCCCACTCTCAGAAGCAAAGTCTTACAACGGTCAGTGTGATCTACCCTCGCAGCCTGGAAGCAGTATGGGCACCTGTTGGATCCTCCGTTCAGCCATGTCCAGTTTCTGATGCAAATCGTCCATACGCAAATCCTTAGCTGAGATTTTGGAAGACAGGCAGTGAATCTTCTCTGACAGCTCTAAATTCTTCTGATTAATTACCTCACTACTTTTGCTGAAACAAACCAAGATTAAAGCAGCATCACTGTATGTACTATGGGTCTGGGCAAGTACATGTCATAAATTTACAGTCCAGCTAGTCGTAACAGTTAGAATCACAGAAACATCACATCCAGTCACTTTTTTTAAGCTGAATATCCAACCTCCCAAGTCACCACCTGTGGTGCATGCCCCTTGTGATGTTTTGTGGCTCTACCGGGAAGAGCAGTGTTACTCTGCAGTAACAAGCAGCAAATGGACTTACCTTTGTTTGTACAGCTCCTGTTTCAGGTCTTCTCGCTCCTTCATTAACTCTTCGTTATGATGGAGAAAAAAGAAATGACTGATTCAGCTGCAGACTTCAGCAAAATATTTCACCTTTAGCACATCAGCTGAAGTGGAAAGCATCAGAACTTTGGCAAAACCCTTCAGGACAGGTTGCTTAGAACCTCCTGAATTTGCCAGGAATAAATCTGCTCAGCCTTTTCAAACGCGATGCTACTAACTGAACGTGAGGTCATTTCTGCAGACTTCTGGATTAATATCAACACTGAAGTGTCTGCCTGATGGAGACCCTCCTGAGACAAGGTCTCGGTGGCGCTTCTGTTGCGTGTGGAGCTGGCAAGACTAATGAAGTAAGGTGCCGGATCTGAAGACAGCAACTGGACCATATGATTAGTGGTCACAGAAACCTGAATGAACTTTGCCTTGACCATGGAGAACACAGGGCTTTACAAGGTTAATTAACAATTCAGAATGTTAATTTCTGCCTCTTCTCCGAGCAGGGACTACAGACTTTGCATTAGTGTACTGACAAGCAAATAGCCAAAGGCAGAGCTGCTGGTGAAGCATAAGCAGAGGTGACTCTTACCTTCTCTGCCTGTTCTTGCAGCATAGAGATGAAGGACAAAGTACGTTCCAGCTCCACTACCCTCTGGTGAGATGAACGTAAACGAGCAGCAAGGCTCTCGGCTTCTCCTGAACAAGTTAGAACAGAGTGAGTTGAGGCTGGACCACAAAGAGCTTTTTGGAACTGCTAAGCAGCACTTTCTACTTTGTCAACAAGCTCTTAAGGCAGCACAGAGCTTTGCAAGTCAGTAGACCTGGTTCCGGCCCTGGCTCTACAGGTGGCTCACTAGCAGCTCTGGGCAGTAAAGCTCTCTGTAACTACCATCCTCACTTTGAGGGAGATGACGAAACTTCCTCTGCAGAGTAGGCAATATGTTGGTTGGGATCTTTCTTTCTAATAGAAGAAGTCGCTCAAACTTGGTTCAGAATGAAGGGCTCGGGTAAAACCTACCTTTACGCGATAGCTGTGTGGGAGGGAGGGTGGCAAAAAGGGAACTAAGTTTTAAAAGGATCAGAAGAAAGTCAGAAAGGAACAGCCTGGGGTAGTCACCGGGGCTGAACAGGGCTGACAAGGCTTTAGCGATGCACAAAAGAACCTCAACTGCCATGGGATCAACATGCTCCCACTTGGGGGCAGCTCTGGCGACAGAGGCAGCGATGGTGCCAAGTATTGCCCACTGAGGAGTCGGCCACTGCTGTGAGCTGGCTGCCAGCAACTGTCATGCCTCTGGCTTGAAATTCACACTTTGACCAACAGCTTGAGCTGGAGTGCCCACAGTCAATTACCTGATTTCTTCCCTGCAGCTTCTTGAGTATGTGCAAGGGCCGCCTGCAACTCAGACTTCTCAGAAGTTAGAATTCCAATAGTCTGGACACGACCCTTTGGGAAAGGAAAATCGGCTCAGCACGAAACTTCTTTGCTTGTAATTGCAACATCACTGTTGCCACAAAAGGCTAACTCAGTAAAGGGAAAGAGCTCGTGCAGTTAAGCACAGTCGGGCTGACTCCCAGTTTTCCTGAAGGAACGCGCTCGCGGCTTCCCGAGTAAAGACTATGAATGGTCAGTAATCCAGAGAACAGCAGAAGGCAGGTAGTGTTACTGTAATGGAGGCTCTGCCATACCCGTAGCTGTTTCCTCAGTGCAGCTTGCTCTTCAGAAAACGTATTTTCCAACTCCTTCTTTTCCTGTATAAAGAAATGATGCCTATTTAGCACAAAAATGTAGATAGGTAACCCTTGTTTTGTGTCAAACTAAAAAAGCAGTGATACATTGGTAGGACTTGCAGCATCGAAACGACAGCAGTCTTTTTAAAGAAATACTTCAGCCTTGCGTTATTTGAACGCCTTCACTATTTATCCATCCTAGATTGGCAGTAACAGCATAGCACAATCGCTGCTAGCATGAATACGGTAGTGCTTGGAAGCAAGCTGCTGGCAAGGACTTGTATTCTCCTGCCTCCACCACACTCCTCTAATACTTGAGTATTTAAACGTTCGCTTGTGTCAAAATAAGAACGCTACCTGCCAGGCAGGCCTAACTCATGAAGTCAAATCATTCAACCCTACGCTACAAATGAAACTGAATCTAACATAAGACAAGACCACACGTGCCTGGGCCACAGCCCACTATACTCTCTACTCCGCCAAGGAAGAGATACTATTTTTCTGCCTGTCCAAAAACAGGACACACTTTACCTTCTCCAGCTGATCCACTGCATCCTGGCTCTGCTCTTTCTGTGGAAGAAAAGTGATGCACCAGAGAAAATACTCTCATACATCTGAAACACATTTTCACTTCAACAAAGTAGGATACACGCCCAATTCACGCAAACAGAATTTCCACTTTCTGTACCCCTTTCTGTAGAGGACTAGGAAGTTCATCTTAGCTATTAAAAATACGAGATCTGGAGCTGCCTTCACTAACGTACTTTATTTGCCAGGCATCTTTTTCATCGCTCAGTAGATTGCCACAGTTGTTCTCCAACACCGCTGCTGAAACCCCTCCATGTCTACATCTGAGCATCTACCAACTTCAGTTAAACTCGCATCCCCACATCTGTGCAACTGATGGAAGTAATCCTGGTGTATTGGGGTGATCGCCAGAAATGCTGGGTTTTTTTAAAAAAACACCACCAATTAAAAAAAAAAAAAAACAACCAACCAATAACCCCAAAGAAAAACGTAGTCTTTTCCTTGAACTGAGACCTCAGACCTTTCTTCCACTGAAGAGCTGGCCTTAAGTCACGCGGAGCCGCACTTGTGTTGGCAGACTTCTGCAGGAGGTGGTATGGGAGGGCTGAAGCCAGATACAAAGAGAAGGGGTAATTCTGTCCTAGCCCATTTCCATCTTAGCGGTGAAGTATTTGGAGATTTGTTGTCCGTAGGTAATGCACCTTTAGATAGGAGGTGAAGGAGACAAAGGTGGCAGCTGCCTACCCAGGCCGCCACACAACTGTGCTGCTGCGTTTGCTATTTGCTTGTTGTCTCCCTGACAGCTTCTTCACAGATGCCTCGTAACTAACTACAGAAGCAGGGCTTTTTTGCCTTCCCAAAGAATGAGCATTGTCCAAGCTCTTTCTTTACTACTACTGCTACTACTTCAATGCATTTTGAAAGGTGACTACAGATGGAAGAGCAATGAGCGAGAGGTTTTGATTCTAGCAATGCCCATGCACAACATAACCAGCAAAAGCAAAGGCAAGACCACAAATGCAGCAAAGGCCCTACACAGTTGCAGGCCAGCGTAAAAGCAGGCAAACAAGGAGAATCTTGGGTGGGCAATGCACTATGCCAAGTTCCTCTGCAGCCCAGCTAAAACACAAAAAGAACCAGAATGGAACAAAAATAACCCAAAGCCCAAAGGAAAACAACAAGGGGGGGGTCACGGGGTACACCGGGAAATGCTGAACTTTGCAAAAAGCGTACTTTTACAGAGGAACAAAATGGGGAAAAGCATTTCACACAAGAAAGGCTCTTGTCAGACTGAAACAAGTCCACTTGGCTGCATTTCTTGCAGTGTTAAAGCTGAAGGCTGAAAAGCTGCAGCGGGAATCCATGCAGGCCACAGGACAAAGCAGTTCACTCATCGCGCCAAGAGAAGCTGAGGATATGATCAGAAACCAGCCCCAGACCCTCTAAGGCCTACTGCTCCCACTCTGCCGATATCGTTAGACCAGCAGCACCACCTGCAGAAACAGGTTTTCACACTGCTGCCAGCACCAGAATTCTGTGTTTCAAGGATTCGGGCAGGCGCAGAAATAGCTGTTTTATCAGGATGCTTATCATCCAGGGAAAGCCTGATGAGATCAGCAGAGCACACTTGAATGGAAACAACAAAACTCCGTTTCTTGTTCCTCAGTTGAGCCAATACATTCACCAGCGGCCTTAGACTTTGAAGCCCCTTAACAGGTTTTCCGTGCAGCTCATTTTGTTCCCTACAGAGTGCCGTGTAAGCAGCCTTCCTTGTGGCACTAGGAGAGAACCCATAACTTTGCAGACACCCAAAGAGCTTGGAGGAGCAGCGAGGACCACGTCAGACTGGTTGGTTGGATTGTTTCTTACCAGTTCCTCTATCTGTGTAACGAATTGCTTGTTCGTTAAGATTGCTGGAATCCAGGGCTACTGCCAGCTCCCGGTAACGTGTCTGATGGGCACATGCAGACAGGAGAAAAAGGAAGGAGCAGAAGAGGAGGAGGGGAGGAAAAAAGCAGGAATTAAAGAGGACAGCAAAATAAATCCTATCAAACTGTGGTAATCAGATTCTCCAAACAAAACAAAAATCTACCGTTTCAACAAAAGCAGCTGAGACATCAACACATTTTATCCATTCTGCCAAGGCTTCATTTTGACCCAACAGTGACTCAGAAATAAGAACGGCAGTTGCACGGAAGCCAGATTATCCCCAGTCCCCAAACTGGAAACACCTCCGATACCTGCCTCCCACTGTTGATCACAACTACCCGATGATAGCACAAGACAACACTAGACAGCAGTGAACGAGAACTGTGCATTCAATGAGGTCTCGCTAACACTGCCGAAAGCAGAGTCCCAGTAAGTTATCAACAGTAGCAAATAAGAAAGGGGGCGGGGGGGGACGGGGACACTGAGAACAACCTCCTTCCGTTTCCTTAATATTTGTGGAAGAAACAGCACTTTCTCCATTCACATATGATGTAGACTACAAGCAAAGCAGTCAAGTCAGCCAGTTTTATTCCCCACGGAAACAAGTCACTACTAAGAAAGAACTGACTATCACAATAATACTCCTTATAGCGCCTTTCACTCCAAAGCACCACACAGAGAAAACATCCTTTTCTGGGTAAGGAGAGATGCAGACTCCCTCTGCGACAAGCTAATGTCAATGATGCAGGTTGATTTCCCATTCTTTTCCACTAAATCAAGAATACATCTTTCCATGAATACATGCTGTCCGTTCATCCCACTCAGCTTTTCTTCCCACTGCTGAAAGTTTACGTTCTAAACCAGGATTTTTTGCTTCTCAATGCTTAAATATCATATTGTTCAGTAGGATGACTGCAGACACCGCTGAGATCCAGGAGTGTTTTCTTGAGCTGACTGCTTAAAGCTCCACATCAAATATCAAAAGAGAAGTAACAGGACAAAAGGAATACAAAGGCAAACCAGAGTGAACTCCATTCCATCTTGCAGGTTTCACTGCATCTAACTGGTACCCCTGGTGATTACTGTAGTTACGTTTATTGATAAGAGACGCACGGATATGTAGTAAACAGGAGTTACTTTATGACAACTGAACTGAAACAATGGTAGGAAAATAAGCTACCAAAATGATGCAAGTGAAACGAAAAATCAGAGCTTTGCCACAGCAACAGCGGAAGACAATTCTGGGCTACCAAATTTGACTTCCCTGAGCTTCTATCACAATTTGATCAAGCCTTCCGTTTAAATAAACTGCCTGAAAAGAATTGGTTTAAAAAGGCTGGGGGTTTATGTTTGTGCCTGAACACGTTTCTATTGCTTATCGGCATAGTTCCTGCCCTTTCCTCTTCAGAAGCCTGGCAACGTGAAGATGCTAAAGCCTGTAAACGCTTGACTCAAAGGATCCGACTTCCTGCCCAAACCTATTCAAAGCCAGTACTGGAACTTGCCAGACTGTACATCCCTGGCGCAAGTTTCATCGCCTGTTGTAAAATGCGTTGGCAGGAATAACTAGACAGCTTCCTCAGGGCAGCTGCTTGCCTGGAGATCAGCAGAGTCATGCCCTTCAGAAGCAAGGCCCTAGGGAATACAGCAACGACACGCACACCGGGAGAAATACAGACTAAGAAAACACTGCCTCTCCCTACTGCGCTTGTCCTCAGCAGTTCAGTTAGTTTATCGCCTCACCCCACACTCCTCCTTTTCCTCAAAGCTCAGCTGTCTCGCGGAAGAGGTTTTGACAAGGTTCACTTTTTCACACGTTCAGTTCAACACAAACCAGAAGGGCGCAAGCACTTTACGAGCAATGGCAACGCATGGTATCAACTAGCTCCATGATAATAAAAACAGCAACAAAACTCAAGCAACTGACAGGCGCTATGTCAGGACAGGGCTCCACCCAAGAAATCGAGGCCAGCGTAAACAGAACCTGAAGCATGCAGTAGGGAGAGGGAGTCACTGCGAGGGACACGAGCACTGCCTCACCTTCCTCCTGTCCAATGAGGGTATGGCTACCCCATTGGAGCGCTTCAGGTCTGACACCGGCACCTTCAGAACGTTCTGAATCTGAAGGAGGTGAAAGAAAAGGGGAAACGGCTCAGAAAAGGACAGAGAGAAAGTGTCAATCGAAGGTAGCCAAAGAAACCGGCATCCTCCGGCTGGCCAGGAGCACGCAGCTCAAAGCAGCAGCTCTGGGCACACCCAGGGCTGCGTGACAGCACCGCATGATCAGACGCGGCTTTGGCACGTACCCTGAGCTCTAGTGTGCACCTTCCAGCAGCGGTAGCTGCTAACTATTGTGGCACGCTTCGCGTGCTGGCGATACAGGCAGCTGCGCCAGTCATCTATTACACCCGCATAACCATTTCCCGGCTCTAGTCACGTTGTTCAGAAAACCAGAAAACAAGGAGGTAGCAAATGAGCTGGGACAAAGACCGAGGCACTCACGTTCTCTGGAGGCTGCTGGTCATCGCCCGGGGGAGTCTCAGGTCGACCGTCTCCTTTAGTTTTGTGGTTTTCCTTACTTCCAGCAGCTGCTCCAGGGCTCTTCTTCTGCTGATACTCCTTCAGCTGTGAAAAATAATAATAATCTGAAATCCAAACAGAACATGCCTTCTGTGAGAATGATGTCAACCCCCCAGCCCCAACTCCACTGGGTAAAAAGACCAAGTGTATAGGACAAGAGAAACGCTCTTCAATGAGTTTGTCGCCCGCGGGGGGAAGAAAAATAAAAGTCAAAACACGTCCAAAAAAAAGGCTAAAGTAAGATCTAATGTGATGAGTTTATGACAAGAGGCTCAGAGCTGCAAACGTTCAACTTTTGTACACAGCTAAGAGTTGCTGGGAAACGACTTGATACTCCATCCTGCAACTAGAAGGAGATGAAAAGAAGTATCTTGGGGTGGGTTTTTTTTAGGGTTATAACTAAGAGCATTAAGGAAAAATGAGTAAAGGGCAATGAAATCTGAATGTCAAGTGAAACATCAACACCTGACAGTAAGGTCTCCCACTCTGTGAAAGATTTTGAGGAGGAAAATTACAATCCTCACAGACAAACGCCACGTTAATACAAGCAGCGTAGTCACTGTGAACTAAGGGCAGAAGCAACCTACAACGGATTTTTCAATCACACCCACTTCACCCCGGAAAAGCTAGTCGGATAAGCCGTTCGCTTGAATTCGGCTGGGTCTTCCGAGCCGAATCGTTTGTGCTCCAGCAGGGTGAAGCCCCCAGGCAAGCGAGCCCCAGGCAGTTCGGTCAACTGCCCCTTTCCCCAGCCCGCAGCCCGCCCTCCGGCCCCCCGCCGGGCCGGACCGCGCCGCGCCTCGGCCTCCAGGTGGGGAAAGAAGGACCCGTTATTGGCAGAACTCCAAAATGGAAGCCCGAACCGCTCCAGGACACTTTCCCCTCCCCAGGACTTTCACATACGCCGCCCACGCCGCGGCCGGGGAACTAAGTAACATGAGACCAAAACCCCCCCAGAAAAGGGTGTGGGGGAGGCCAGGGGGAGGGAAATCCGCCAAACCGAACCCGGCGGACCCACGGCACCGCCGGCCCGGCCCGCCCCGGCCCCCGCCGCCCCTCACCTTCTCCTTGCCCGCCGCCAGCCAGCTCTGCCCGCTGCCGGCCGCCACGGCCGCCCCGCGCCTGGGCCGCCTTGGCTTCGCCCACCGCCGGCGGCAGCAGCCAGGGCCCACCCAGCCTGCGCTGCCGCCCTGGAGGCCCGGCCCATCGCCGTGCCCCACCAGGCCCGGCAGCTCCGCTTTTCCCTCAGTCACTGGGGGAGCCGGTGCCACCTTGCAGTGCCTGCTCCCCATGTTGGAGCCCGCACCGCCCGCTGCTCGGGTGACAGCCCGCACCGCCCGCTGCTCGGGTGACAGCCCGCACCGCCCGCTGCTCGGGTGACACCTGGCTGCCCGGCGTGCCCCACCCAGAGCTCACCTGCAGCTTCCCGGAGACGTTTGTTCCCCGGCGCTGACGGCACAGTGGGCCCTGTCGCTGGGAGACTCCACTTCCCAGCGTGCCCCGCGGCGCGCCCGCGCCTGCCGCTCCCGGCCAGCCCCGCGCGCACCCGGCCGGCCCGGCGGGAGGCGGCAGCCCTGGCCGAGCGGGTCCCGCCGAGCGCGGGTCGCAGCGCGCCCGCCCCGGCGAGCCTGCCCGCCCCGCCGCGGCCCGGGCCCGGGCGGTAGGAGCCGGGTCCCCGTGTTACAGATTTGCTAACGTTAGAATTAACTAACCTTATTTGATTTTATAAAATCATTTTCATAGAACTGTAGAGGAATAAGAAATATATTTTAGTGGAACCAGCAGCTGCACAACACAAGCTGCTGTGGAATCCTCTGTACAGCCCTGTACCAAGGCCAAGGACTGAGAGCAACCGAATGAAACAACTCGTAGCTACCTGCCAAGAAACCGTGAACTTTAATAATAGTGATATAAAGAAATGGTATGGAATGGGGACAATCAGTTACGGGTAAATATATTTTAATATATTTTAATAAATACGCAAAGAATGTAGGTCTAGTAATCAGGTCATGGAACCATAGTTTGAACGAAATAATTAATGAAAGAGCTAGCGAAAGAAGGAGTCCGTTTCTCTAACTTTCTCTGACAAGGGGCCTGTTTATAAGTTATCTAGAGGGAGCGAGTAAAAGAAACAAGCAGAAGGACCAGATGGTCGACAAGGACATCCATGAGCTCGGACCGACAAGAACACTGCAGACTTGCAAGACCATCACATACCAGGCAAAAGGTAAAAAGTACCCCATGAGGTGACGTACGGAATTAAACTCTGTAACTCGAAAGTTATAAAGTAGGTATGTTTATTGCGCGCAGGTGCATGGGGGATCTCTCCTCCACAAGCGTGCGTGCCCCATCTCACATTTATACAATAAAACAAATGAATATTCAATTAACGCCTATACATATTCGTTACCTAAACCCGCTTACTCTCGCTTCGTATGTTAATTAGCTTACCAGTCCTTTGCCTGGAATGTGGTGGTCTTGCAGGTTTGTAGGTCCTTGTGACCATCTGATCTTCTCCAGCAAGAAGACTTAGCACTCCCTTCCTCTAGATAACATTGGAATGTCTCTCATCCTTTTCTCATTCTTTTTTAAATAGCCCCTTTGTTAGAGGAAGAAGGGCAGGCGTCTCCTCAAAGCTGTGTGCCTATGTGACCAGACACCGCACCCATGACCGGTCACCATACCCGCATTCCTTGAGCAGACATATACAATCACGATCGATGTCCATTGTCCCCATTTCACACTATTTCTCCATATCAGAGAAATATTCACTGCAAAACTGGCTTCATAAAGTATTGGAAGAATTTTTAACATTTTGCCCAATTACAGACAATTTAACGTCTCTGCAATGCCTGTGCCTGTCCACAGAATTTAAATACTGCTTATAGCAGAGGAGGCACCTTACCTTCCCTACAGGGAGGTACAGAAAAAGTAAGCATACACAGTTATTTCTCTTTCAGTGAGATCTTCTGCTCCAGCTATTAATGCATGGTAGTAGAGCAAGGGTATTTCACCTCGATTTCCTATTCCGTTTGCAGGGCAGTGCCACTGGCTTCAACAGCACCAGAGGCCCAAAGGACCACCTGCCAAGTCTGAGGGAACTTACAGACAAGACTTTCCACATACCCTGATTTTCTCTGATTTCTTCGGATGGAAGAAAAACCAAGCTTAATGCGCAATCATCGGCTGCTACAGCCTGTGCGTGCTACGCCTGGAGCCAAGTGATCAGGCAGGTTCCTGCCACCCATTCAGGGAAATCACACAAACACATTAATTGAATGCTCTTAGTACTGCTGGGCTGGGGCTCTGAAAATACATTCTTAATTTCTGGCACAATTAACACTTGAGCAACATTAACTGCTCATTTTCTTACCACTGCGTTGTTGAGGTGCACTCAGCGATTTAAGACACAAGTATGCAGTGGCAGAGTCCTGTAGAGAGCTCTCTCCCTGGCAATGCTTCAAACCCACAGCAGGAGCACAAAACTCCTGGAAAAAAATGGAATATGGGGGGATTTCAAAAGGCAACTACAGAAGTAAGTAAAAGGTTGTGCCTTGTACTTTGCCAGCTGGTTTTCTTCAGGACGTATTTAATAGCAGAATAAGTGACATCTCTGTTCCTGTCCTTCACAGGTCAAACTGATTTAATATACAGAGAATCAGCATTAAACACATAGTTAATTACAAAATAAGACTAAGAAAACAGGCTTTTGAGGCTAATCTTAGTAGCTCAAGAGGCAGCATCTCAGCCACGCTGAGGGTAATTCTTGCCAGTCTTGGCTAACTACTGCATCTCGCCTCCACCAACCAGCCTGACCAGATGCATGGGGAGATGAAGCTGAAAAGCAGTCATAGCACGAGGGAACCAACTAGGGAGAAACATCCCCAGAAGGCACAGCACTGGCCTTGCACCCTGTCCTGACAGATGACTCATGGTGCAAGATGGTGACTGTCTTGCTGAGCTGACACTGTTTGGCCCTGAGCCCTGTTGTTCTGGACTCCAGCATTCAGCTCCCTCTAATGATGAAACGAAGTCTTGAAGATGCCTTGTGGCAGGGCTTCTCAGACAAGGATGGTCTCAGACCTACAGCCTTTTCTTTCTTTCTCTAATCCCTAGACTGCAAGCTTCTTTGCGAAAAGCAAAGCACCCACAACTCTCTCAACCTCTGACTTGAGGGCTTCCCTGTAGCATACACAGAGAGCTCTCCCAGTTTACACATTTCTCCCCAACACCCCCCACCCCCCCCCATGCGCGGGTTTTAGGTTGAACAGGAACATGTTAGGGAAGCTGCAAACCTAGCAAGGCACCCCAAAGTGTACCCATGTAGAGCTTGCTTGGAGATGAAGGCGCTCTTCTTTTTTGAAGACATGGTTGGGTGCTGGAGCCTCTGTGTTCCTCTACTAAAAGAAGGTTACAGTAAACAAGAGATGCGTTCAAAATCCAGGGCTCCAAAGCACGTATCGATAACAGATTTCCTTTTAGTTATCAAAACAAAAAGCAGCAGTCTAGCCAACTAGGCAATATACAGGCGAGGGAGGCATCAGATTCCCAGCATGTCCAGCGGGGCAGATCATTGACGACAGGACCCCGCAGTTAGTGCTAAAGAAACTCTGTCCTCTAGGGTGTAGGAAGATCTGCTGTTGGGCAGGATGTATTCCCAGTCATGCTAATAGTAACAAGGCACATGAGGTCCTGAGCAGTTTCTCTTCTCAACATCTAAAATTTAGGAAAGTGGTTAAGGTCCTTGAGGAAATGCAGCAGTTGACAGATGATGAGAGTGGGGCACAGATACTGAAGGAGGGTCATCAGCTTCTCACTCGTCCCTCTGGTTCCTCATCCTAGCACTCAGCTAGCAATGCTGAAGAGGACCACACCTGTACACTTTTCAAACCCATAGCGCTCTCCCATCTAGAAGTGCAGGTGCTACACAGACAGATCCTGATAGGGAAATACAGTTGAAGGAAAGCTGAACTCTGCAGCAGCAGATGTAAAATAAATATATTTAAACCCAGGGAGTGAGAATTGTATAATCATAGGATAGTTTGGGTTGGAAGGGACCTTGAAGATCATCTGGTTCGAACCTCCCTGCTATGTGCAGGGCCACCTTCCACTTGACCAGGTTGCTCAAAGCCCCATTAAAATAGAAAAAATATGGAAATGCTCTTAAAACACTCAAACCCCCACATACAGTTTGCCAGAAGAACAGTTAGAGAGCTAGCTCAGCATTTATATGACACAAGCTCTTTTGGCAACCTAAAATTCAAAACACTGCAGAAGTACCCCTCTCTGTTTCATTTTCTTCTGCTGACACATAATTAAAATGACAAAAGAGACCACATAGCCAAGCCTAGCACTTAGTCCATGCAGCACAGATGCAAACCAAAGCACATGCCACCATTTCTCTCATCCACCTGCTCCTTCTAGGAAAGCCTGGGGTCGCACTGTCGTGCAGGTGGGTGGTTGCTGGACCCTGAACGCCCTAATAATGGGAACAGTTACATCCACTGCAGCAAGCTGTAGCCAGCAGAAGGTCAGATGACATTTGCCTGTAAGCAAAGGAAAACCAACAGCAATACAGTGGTCTTTGGTCTCAGTCCTTTCATTGCAACTGTCCTTGCTACAGAAGACACAGCAACCAGCCTCTGTCCCCATCCACCACATCAAGCTGCCCCCAAGTCAGAAACTCAGCTCCCACCCCATTAGCCCCAGCGAAGCTCTCATAAAATGAGTTTTTAACGTGAAAAGCTTTAGCATGCAACAGGGGAAGCCCTTTTGAGTCTTGGCTCAGGAGCAAGCACAGAGAATAGAAGAACTAAGTTTTCTAAGACTACTTTGCCAATACATACTATTTCTACCTTCCCACTTTTGCCACCTAGTCCCACTTTACTATCATTTTAATTTTTTTTTTCCCCACTCAACATGACAACTTTTCTAGAACTCATTTCCCTTCCTTTTCAGAGCAAGAACAATGTCAGCTTCCTTTGGCAAGGTACAATAAAGAAACACACCGCGGATTGCACTTGGTGCCCCACCACTGCTTTACCTGGGGGATCTTCACTCGTGGTACTGGCAAAGACACACATGGATTTAAATGGGAAACAGACCCTATTAACATTGCCTGGCTTTGTAGTCAGGTAAAAAGTGACACTTGAATGTAAAGCACTTAGATTTTCATACTCCAGTCAGGGGAATGAAGACATTATTCTTATCAATTATATTGCCACAAATTAATTTTCTCACAGCTGCCAATTTCTGTTACGAAAGAACCACACACAAATTTGAGCCTCTCCATTGCAGTTCTCCACCAGAACAAAACTATTCTGCAAGCAGAGTTTTAAAGTTTGTTTAGGTTCAAATGATTATAATGGTGGGACCCACTTAGGCTGTAACAGTATTAACTTTTGCAGTGAACAGAGTACTCTCCTCTTATTAACTGTATGTACCTGTGTGTGCACATTGTACTCCCCCCCATATGGCTGGGGAAAAAAAAAGAATCTTGATTTATTGCACAGGAGAAATGCTTGCCTTTTACAGCAAATGAAGTGCTAATCCTTTATTTAATAAAAGGTACAAATAATCTCACTTACACTGTTTCCAAATTACATTTTTCATATAATACCCAGGCATCAGTGAATGAAGGTGCTCTACAAGTACCTTGCCTTACAACAGCTTCATGTAACACACTCTCAAAATTATCGCTTCCTAATTAATTTCATTGTGAAGTACAGAGATTGAAAATGTCAATAATCCATAAATGCTTTCACGAACCACAACCTAAATTAGATCCCTAAATATGGTATCTATAGATTTTCAGAAATCAAAGCTGTCATTTTTCGTAAGTGGATTTTTATTTTCTGCTTAGATTTCCACTCATCTGATAAATTCGTGAAACCTTTCAAACCATTAATTTGGGCTTCCTTAAAATGTCAGTGGTTTTAGTCTGCTTTTTAATACATAATAACTAAATTTAATAGATGTTCACTGAAATAATACTAAGGATTATTAATGTTAAAATCCTTGTCAGTCTAACTGTGAATCATCAGGACCCAGGAAACCACTAATATACATTAACTCTTCTTGTCCACTAGAGGTTTCTGAGAGATGAAAAAAGTCACCATTATCTACAAAATTGTCTTGTGTATTATAGATCAAACTCTAGGCTATTTTGGGAGGAAGCCATATTTTTGTTAGACATTTCTATAAGGAACGACAGGCATCAGAGGCCCAAGCCTTCACACAGAGTTTCTGCCAAACCCAAAAATCAACAAATGCTTTTCCACAGCACTATCCTCTCAAGGCCAATTTTCTAGGAGCTTAAACATTATGAACTCATTTCCAAATTTTAGGTAATAAAGTACACAAAAATTATGCCTTTAAATATTTTGTTGGGGGGGGGGGGGGGGGGCAGGGGAACACAAAACCCACAACATTGGGATTCTGAGTTTCAGGGTCAAACTGTAAGATTCCTACTACATGCCCGGCCCTGCAAGAGCTGACGTGGTGTGCAGAGCAGAGATCATCAGTGAGATGATTCTGAACGGTTCTGCAAACATTCAGATTTCCCAACATTCTGTGAATAATTTCTATTCTTTCTTTGCTTCTCTCTTCTTGTTATTATTCCAGGTGGCAGTCACAGTGACTGGCTTCTCTGAAGAAGCAGACACTTCATCAGCTTCAGCAGATACTGAATGTGATTGCACTGCATTTATAAGTGTATTATTCCAAGAGGTAAATATTTTTTGCTCAAGTAAAGATAATTCATTTAAGGTCTAATAAGCCCTGAAATATACTACACTGGGAAAAAAAAGGAGCAACTATTGTTATATTCAAAGTTCATCTTCAGAAGGAATATCTAATTTTTTTCAAGTGTCTAAATCTCTTCTGTAGATGAGATTTTATGTTTGGAGCACTATTCCTGAGATAAAGCAACCTCAATTTTTGAAATAGAAAGGTTGTTTATGCTAGTCAAAGTGTCAGAGCACTGGCCACTACCCACCACCATCACAAGCAGAAAAATGAACCGTTGCAGACTTCTGCTGTGACCCTACTGCCAGTAGCACATCCCCCTGTTGTCAGTAGTTTATACAAAAACCAGTAGTAACTTCTCAGTTCACTGCAACCCTCAACTTGTTGTACACCCGCATTTTCCTCTAGAATTTGTCAATTAAAAAGAAGCAGCAAGATGAGTTAGCAAAAAGAGGGGGAAGGAGCATACAAGTACTGCGTGAAATCCAATTATGGCTGCAAGTCATTCAGCCCAACTTCCCTTGGCAGTTGGCCTCTTACTGTTTCCAGCACAACAGCAGATGAGTGAGCTGCCATTACATTACAGCAGAATCAGCCACCTGGACATCATTGTCCAATAATGCGGGGGGGGGGGGGGGGGGGGCATGGGTCGACATGAACGGACAACACATGACAGGACAGGAAAAGTGAAAGTGCAGATCCAGAAAGGGAGACAAGCACTGCAGGACTGACCCTCTGCAGCACTGCTTCTGTAGCCGGCTCTTGCTGCCGATGAAAACCCACCAGCCTTTTGCAACACAGCCTGATGGTTAGGACGAGAGAGTTATGTGGAGATCTGGTCCCTCCAATGGAGGTGTGGATTAAACCTCACCTGGGTTTTGAGCTCCTTTTATAGAGGAGAGCAGCATTACCATGCATTACTTACAGGTCCAGGTCCAAAAAAAAAAAAAAAAAAAAACCCAAAAAAAAACCAACCCAAAAAAAAGCTGAGCATTTTCCAAGAATGTTAATTCCAGGGTGCCCCTCTGGAAAAGATTTGGACACAAAATGAGTACTAAGATGCTGCTCCCCTCCATCAGGAAAGGCTTCTGTGCACATAAAGGAGCACAAGGAGGTGCTGGCAGCAGGGTTTGATTCTCCAGGGCTGTTAAACGTGGCTTTCCAGGGAATGAACCTTCCTTACACCTGATTCCCAGTGCTGCCAGGTCAACCCAGGAGTGCTCAGAGAAGGGGCATGGAGACATGGACCAACAGAAACGTTAAAATCCCCACAACAGAACAGCTGTTTGAGAAATAACCTTGCCTGGTAAAATCTAACCCTGGAGAGCTCTTGTAAGCAAGTTTGAGTCTGGGCCTTACTCCCCCTGTAAGGGAGTGGAATCGGGTCAGGTAAACGGACCCGCAAAACCACCCCACTTCTTCTTCCCCCTGAGATGTCAAACACATGGAAAGATTACTTGGCAACTAGGCAAATATAGCTAATTAAGAATAATTATTATTTGCATAGCTCTTTATGTCTTCCTTGCCAGATGAATTGCAAACCCTCCTCACCTGACTTTAAAAGGAACAAACCCCTGAAGTTCATTAAAGATCTGTCCTCAGCCAGGCATGAGATAAATCTGGGATGCCAAGAGCCTGACAGAGCCATCAAGGCAAACATTAGGTGTCTTGCCTTAAGCAATAAGCAGGAAGGAAAAAATGTCTTAGGTGGGGGAAGGCAGAATTAAAGCTCTGTGTCTTTTGGTCTGATTTCTCTCCAAAGAGGAATAAACTGTTTGTCATCCTGCCAGCTATGAGACTAGCTATAAAATAATGGATTTCACAGGCCCAAATGAGGCTAATCATGATTGCCAAGGCATGTCTGTGCTGTGAGAAGTGAGTGAAATCTGATACTCTTCAGAGAAAACATTTTTTGAAAAGCTCTTTGCTCTGCAATAAGCCTTGGCAGTTATCTCATGTCTTGGAGTATCTACCATATTTCTTGTTCGATTGCAAGGCGTATTGCTGACACTGGCTGCTATGGCTGAGTTTCCTTTAATAACACTTTGGTAGGTAAAACACCGCTTCTTTTTTAACTATTGAGAAAATGGTATGGAAGGATTTTGCATCAATTGCCTCTCTCAGTAGTACTTAAAGGGTAAGCGTCTCCAACCGAATGCTGTAGTAAAATGCCCCATCAAAATCAGAAAAGGATTTCCACAAAGCTGAACACCAAAACAACACATTTGTTTTTTCCTCTCTGGATTGGGGGAACACCTACAAAGTAGCTGGAGAGGTGGGATTTTACTACAACCACTTTGGAGAGCAAGTGAACAGCAGGGGAAGGAGTCGTCAGATTTCTTCAGGAGCTGGTCCTTTGGAACAAGATTTTACAATCTGGTCTAAATTTTAACAACATCTGCTATTTTACAAAAAAGCAGAAAAAAAAGAATCAAGGCGCGACTTCTAGCATTTCTAGGTTTAAGTAATTAACACAAGTGTGCCGTATGTGTGTGCACATATGCACACTCATATGCAGAGGAGTGACTCCCAAGATTTAAAGATTTAAATAATTAACCCAAGCGTGTCACACGCACATACGTTCACATGTGTTACAGAAAGGTACTGGCATAGCTTACACTTTGAGGCACATTCCCAATCACTCTAAAGAAACGATTCTGCAGCAGACTGACACGCACATCCCATCTACTACCCGTTAAAGCAAGTATTGCAGAAAATTGCTTGGGAGTCTTAATTTAAATCATCTTTTCTTTTGCTCCAACTCTCAGTACTCAAGAGTCAACACAAATCTCAGCTGAGAGGCAGATGTTTCAGAGGAGATCATGCCCTGCTGAATTGTGAAATGCTCTCATGCCTTTTCCCCAGTTCATGCTCCAGATGTGCTGGGGAGACGGGAGAGACTGTGTGCACGCCTATGCAGTGCAGAGACAGTCATCGCTGCCTCCTCGAGATGCACAGACCAGAAGGTAACATTAAATGTGCTGGTTCTGGTGAACGTTAGCGTGTCCTCAAACCCCAGCTGAGCAAATCTCTCTCTGCTGTGCACAAGCATCTTCCTCGCCTCTGTTTCACTTGTCTCCCTGCCACGCCAAGCGCCCAGTAATCACTACCTACCAAACAGTGCAGAAGACCCTCACAGATTTGCAGAGCTGAGTGAGGAGCAGAAATGAAGCCGGGAGTCCCTGTGGTGCTCTTGGCAAGGCTGCGGCAAGCCAGCCTGCCACCAGCTGAGGCTGCCGTGCCAGCAAACCCTCCATAGGCTGGTGCTGGGGTGCATCTACTCAACCAAGCATGCAGGTAAATGCATTAAGGGACAGTAGCTTACTACTAATGTGTGCTCTGAGCCCAAGTGTGAATACAGAGCACTGTATGGGGTTTGGGATTTGGCTCCCCACTATTTGAATCTGGGACTAAGAAGGATGACGTTATATTTTATACTTTTTTTCAATGAATAAGTACTGATACAAAGGGACCTAGCTAGAATGTACTGTCATTTTAAAGGAATACATCTGAGACCTTTAACTTGTACTGGTATAACCAGTCAAGTAAAAATATTATTCTGCTTGGGAGAACCACAAATCACAGCAATAAAATATATGCAGGGAATACACAGAAATTTGGTACTATTTGCAATGAACGAATATTAGGCACCGCTAAGACCTATCATTTTCATCACTAATGAAAAAGAGACTATTTTATTTCTAATTTAAAGCATAAGAATTTATGAAGGTTCAGAGAAGTCTTTTGTGTGCGTGTGCTTTTGGAACAGCTTACCTTCTAATATATTATGTATTCTAAAACTAGGATCCTTGAGCTCTTGCACAATATATACTGGTGCACGTTACTGGAGCAGTCAGTGTGTGGTGCCCTCTGTCTATTTCATAGCCAATGCAGCATTTTCCCCATAGCACCAATAGATTAAAAAAAATTAATATCTTGCTAAGTAAAACAAAACAAAACAAAAGTGACAATGAAACACACTCATTTTGCTATGAGGTAATTCAATAAATCTGTCTGTTTTGCTAAGGCTTAGTTTTTATGTAAAACAACACTTGTTTATCTTGCTAACTTCAAAAATGAAAAAAAGAATTAAGTGCGAGGTTTAGTTTTCAGCCCAGATTTTACTAATTTGAAAATAGGAAATAGAGCTAAGAGGGATGCTGAGAAATCTAGGGGACAGAGCCAGATGACAAGGCTATGCCTGCTTCACGTAAATGCTCTCTTGAAATCTCTTTTGGACAATTCAGATGAGGCAAACTCACAAGAATTAAATGATCGTGTTGTCAGAGGTTCCCAGAGGGACATCAATGATGTCATGCTGATATGGTGGCACAGAAGACTTGGCCCTTTTCTTTCACTGTATGCTATTCTGTTCTGCACAGGAGGCCTCATCTAACAGATCAAATGGAAGCATGTCATGGCCTGAGCCCATGTGCAGCACGAGCATATAGCTTACAGCATCTCCTGGGAGAGGCTTTTGAAGATCCAGCTTCCCACCAAATTACTAAAAAACCTTGCATTGGAAGGAAAGGTTGAGAAGGTAGAGAAGAGTTGGAACAAAAGAAGTACTACTAGGTGACCTAAGGCTGGTGAGAAGAGGCTGCACCAGGATAGAACTTGAAGTGAAACAGTTTAAGAAGCATCTACCAGTAAGACTGGTATGGAAACACAACCTAGAGACCACCCAACAACACACATCTCAACTAGTACACACCACAGCTCATTGCTAACCCAGCCTGCTTTTTCCATGTTCACCTCTTAGAGACATGCAGCAGTTTCTGATGACCAGCAAAACACCAACATGAGAATAACATGTGTTCTTGGCAGTGACAGCACATCATAAAATTCACACTTAAAAATCATACTTGGGCACAACGCAACAAAGATTTAGTCAACTGTGTAGTCTCAACAGGTTTATGAAAGCCTAGGATGCCGTGCATCTTCATCACAACTTGAGGGCAAGAGCAGTGCCTCAAGTGAGGGTTGTGGGTAGCCCATCCTACTGCTACAAGGAGCTTGTGCGGTATGATATTTCACAAACACATACTTCATACAAATGTACACAATTTCCAGTGCATTGCTATGTTCTCATTGAGCTAACGCATGAAACAGAAAGTCCCCACGACAGCTCTACCCGGGTTGACTGAGGCGGAAGGCCTGATCTTTAGTCTACATTAGCAGAAGACCAACCTATTTTTCAAAGAGGCCTCTAATTTAAAGAGAGCAGGTATTCAGCAGTTTCAGAAAGATGATAGCCCATACCTTCATTTAACGCCCATATTCTTAATAATAGTAGGTTGTGTGTGTGACCTGAGACGTGGAGAAAGGATGAAAGTGTACGTATTACATTGGCTGAGAGACTGCCCTTCTCTGAGAGTTAAAGGAAGGGGTGCTGGGGGCTCTCGGCAGCTGGTGTTGCCTGTTCTGGTGTCACACTCAAATGGAGGGAAGGAAACAAGGTAGATGGATGGGATGGCTCCAGTGCTGCATGGTCACAGGCAGCTGCGGGAGACAGCTGACATGGGAGTCAGGGAGAAGAAAAAGCAGCAGCAGGGACATCCTGCTCCTTGGTGTGCACTGAGGTTTTGATGAACCCAGGCCAGGCTCCCAGCAAAGGAACCTACTGTTGGGCTGTAGCATCCAAGCTTTTTCATGATGCACGATTTCAACCAGCAGAACACGTGCCCTTGAGACATGCCATTGGAAACAAATACAAAATGGGCACAACAATGCCACGTGGCATTTCAGGGTGCATCAGAACAAAGAAAAGCCGTCCTCATCTCTGCAAAAATCCCCAATTCCCTCTTGCCTGAAGGTACATCCAGAAGACCCCATGCTTTCTTATCCTCTCCTTACATGACCACATGCCCGTGTCTTCCAGACAGTGTTTCTGCGGCTCTCACTCCCACAGCTGTACAGCAAAGACAGCATTCCTTACAACAAGTGCAAAATCTATAGGGAAAGACAGATCTGATTGATTTACAGGAACTCTCACTGCTGAGTGGCTCATAACCCCAGCAGACATCTCTGGTTTTAAGCCATGGTGAACCTCCTGGGCAGGGCTACGGCATTGCTCTTGTCATGCCCAAAAGGCAAGAAACATAAGCTGGAAGCAGCCTGGTTTGCTGGCCTCCAGATCTTTTAGTGGACCTCTCCGAGTCTGCAAAATAAACATGCGACTAATGAGTTCTGGACTCTCCATTCAATGCGAAGACTAGGTATTATAAAGCTACTCCCTCCAAACCACATCTGAGGAAGTGGTATCTCCATCATGCTGGTAACGAAGCCAACACAAATGCAACACCCTGCAACCCTGGCAGTGCAAGGATCAGTGACCTGGCACAGCTGGCCAGGTATTTAATTCAATGTCCATTAACTTACAGCAATTTTTAGTTCAAAAACTCTCTAAAAATATTACTACTCCAGTTTTCAGGATGGCAAAAGGGAAAAAAAAAGCCCAGGGATTTTACAGTTTGCTCCAAGTCATGCAACAAAGTCAGAGGAAAACTGGACCAGGTGCTCATAGCACAATCTGTAGTGAATTAAGTGAAATGAAACTGTGCTTGACATATGCACAGCCATGCATGAACACAAGGACAGGAGAAATACGCTCAATGAAATACTGAGATGAAAAGTCTAGTACGTCAGAGCTCTTCAAAGGTCTGGATGTTCCACAGTAAACCTACATTTGCTAAATATGTCTCATTCCTTGCTGAAGTGTGAGTGGAGCCAGGAGAAAGCATCCACAGTATGAACAGCAAAGGCACTTTTTTTTTTTTTTTTTTTTGGGGGGGGGGGGGGGGGGGCGGGGGCAGGGAAGTGAAGCACATGAAGACAGCCATATGTAAGTTTTACAGTGAAACCAAACAAAACCAATATCCAACACCTAAAGAGGTACTTTAAAAAATATCTGTAATTTCCATCCAAAGTCACATGCCACTTTGGACTGGAATTGCAATTTGAAGCTCTTGTCAAAAAACTTATTTCATTGCTCACAACGCTGGTCATCTCTGACTGTATCATAGCCAAATACAGAGAAAAATACCAGCCCAAAAGAACAGTGCTCATTTTTCTAATGAAAGGGATGAAACAATCACTTCACAACCCTAACTCACAGGGAAAAAACCCACTACTGGTAAAACTATATACATATTCTCAGCTTGTCACGCTGAGACTCTTAAGCAAAGACCTTCAGAAATAAAAAGCATTTTGTTTATACTTGCCTAAACTTGGAAACACAATACAAACACTAGATGAAATGTGAAAAATCCCTAAACCACTGCGTTTTGCTATGAAGAAAGTTTGCTTTTTCATGGATGTATCTTGTTTTGCTCCTCTTAATCCTATAATAAGCGTAAGTCTCATAGATGTTGCAAAACTGCTTCTCTGAACACTCCTGTTACGCATGCTGGAATTCAAAACTTAGTTAAAATTATGGATCAACAAGTCAATGGCGGTATTTCCACCATGGGTGTGACTGCAACAGCAAAGCCACGGACGAGGAAATACCACGTTATTTTTGATGATACAGGTCCTATAGCAATATCCCAGGGCCAGGGCAGAAACAGACAGCCGTCCACTGCTAATGGGAGAAAAAAATGTTCTCCCAATAGCTTGCAAGCTCATCAGACAAAACAGTCAGGATTAATGAAAGACTGATTAAGAGTCCTGTTAGGGAACAGTGGCAGGAAAACATTACTTGCTTCACCTGAGAAGCTGTGGCAGAGCTGGGAAATGGTGCCAAATCCAGATTCCATCACTTAAACCATAGTCCAAAATAAAATACAAAAACCTGCAAGCAGCAGAAGTGAACACAGATGCTACCACCTGCCTGGATGCCTATTGGCTGCTGTCAGTAGTCTGGTTGACAGTGGGGAATGCCTCGTCATGGGGAGATCTGCTTTAAGGAACTGAGAAAATTTGTTACCTTACAGCATCATTTTCAGGTGTTGGCTTGTTAACTGGCCAAGCCACTTCCTAGGGACGGCCTCGCCACACAGCTGACTCTATGACTCATGAAGCAGCAGGAGGGAAAAAAAGCCTGTAAGAAAAGCTCCTCTGTCTTCCTCAGCTTGTCAGAAGTCTCTTCTCTTCCTCTGAGAGATGGGCCTGGCCTCCACCATTACAAGGTTAAACTCCCAGAAAGCCACCAAGCTTTCCAAAGCCACCAAGATTAAAGCTGGCGCGCAACACAGCTGTTCCTCCTTCACACAAGTCGGCTCCCAAGAGGAAAGGCCATGGTCTCTGCTCTGGACAAGGTGCCAGTTGCCTTCTGGATGCACTTCAACCTACCATGATGCTGGCAAAGACTCAGAAGCAGCTACCCCCAGCACCCTGTTGTCAGGGCAGCTGTCTTTGCATGAACCTGCTGGCAATGGCCATCTCAGGAGTGGGGATGGCCAAAGAAGTGACAGCCATCCTCCCCAGCAGCCAAAGCTGGAAAAAAACAGGAATGCTGCTCCATGGGCACCAAACACAGGAAAACAGTATGGGGCTGCAGCCATAGCCGCTTTGACAAATGATGCAAGGGTGCCACCATCCTTCCCATCTCTATCAGGCATATGGCACTCTCACTGATGCTCATTCTCCCCCATTCCTGATGTCTGCACAGCAGCTGCAAGGTGAAGTCAAACTCTGCATGTACGCATATGCTGTAGAGCCACGCTGGACTGATGGATGTCAGTTTGGTCATGGATAAGGATACATGCTGAATATCCACCACCAGAGCTGCACCAGTTTGAAGGGGCTCTGGATAATGGCCTTACTGTTTTCTTTCCTGGCAATGCCAGGGGAGGCCAAGGATCATCAAGATGCTACCTTAAAAAAAACACAGACCAGAACTACAGGAAAGTGGAAAATATGACAGCAAGAGCTGGAGTTCAGTATCACTGCGAGACCACACAGGGGTGGCATTCACAGCAGGGGAGAGCAAAATGAGATGTTTAGGAGCTTCAGGAAAATAAATGCCAAGACAGACAGATGCCAGCGGAGCACCACCAGTTCGGCCCTCTGTTACGTTCTCAGCTTTGCCAGGCCAGGACTGCAGGGATAGCCTGATGCGGTGACATGCGTGACATACACACGATGGCTTGGAAAGTCACAGGACCTTCAACTCTGAATTCCCCTACCATAACAGCAGGAATTTGCCTTGTTAGATTATACCATAAAAATCATTTAGTGTATGCATGCTTTGAGGACTGTGATGAAAGGAACCAACAACCCCTCCCCCAAGAGACAGTATGAGATACAGTTCCTTCCAGGAAAGGGTTATGGGATTCTTCAAAGCAAGTCTTGCTACCCTTCCTCACAAGGAGGATAAATTGAGAGCACTTAGTGTGCAGAGAGGACTTCAGATCTGAACAGTGCAGTCCGTGGGGAGGAGCCCCAGGAGCAGCTCAGCACGCTGTTTTTTGTTGCTTGCTCTGTTAATAAATCTGAAGGGGACTTTGAGCTTTGTGTGCAACATGGACTTTATTTATAGACCAGGTCAGGGAAGGCTCCTGCTCACAAAGTCGATAGTGGAAAATGGCACTGCTGTACACAGTATCATCACACCAGGGACCTGAGTGTGCAGAATGCTGAGCTTGTTGACTGTAATCAGAATTTCTGCTTTGTCTTCCAATCTTTAGCCACATAATGACTATGTTTCACAAGAGGAAAACTGGAACAGAAAATAGTGGCCACCAGGTTAGGGCATAACTGGGTTTCCTTCTGGACCATCAGGATTCATCCAAGCCACACCCAATCAACACAGTGTTTGCAAGCATGACCTTCTCTGGCAATTACGGCTTTGCTTCCCTGTTAAAATGTTTTATCCAGCAATGATTTTGCAGCCGCATGAAGCATTCCCGATTAGATTTTCAACACTGCTACACATGAGGTCTCTTGTACAGAACAGTTTCCACACAGAGAATGTGAGAATTGCTGTTCAGCACTTTTCAGTGCACATTTTGAAGGAAAATAGAAAGAGAAACCCCTTATTTTATAAAAAAAGTAATTTTAAAGTGCTTGAAAATTCTTTAAAAGCAAGGGTTCCCCCCCCACCCGCGACCACCATGTGTGCATTTCAACAAACGTGTATAAATGAAACTGTGTTAAGAGTAAGAAAATAACAACTCCTAGCACCACACATATTCAGGAACAGAAAGTCAATATTAAAATCATCTATAGCGCCATCGTAGGCTATTGCCCTATAGTTTTAGGGCAAAGCTGAAGCAGAGAGAGTTTTCAACTTGTCCTAGATTAATTCCACATGCTAAAGCTGGAGATAGGAAAGATGGGTGGTATACAGCCTGTAAAAAACCTTCAGGTCATGTCCAACCAAGTCCCGTACCGGCTATTTTACAGACAGAAGGGGGAAGAGGAGAGGAAAGTGACACATTATGACCAAACTGTTTTAGACAGGAAGAATGTTGAGCACATCTATTAGCTTTTCTAAAAGTAATCTCCATCAGATGGAGGAACGGAGGGGGAGATCTCCTACCTGTGGAATAGAAATGCAGTCTGCAGCACCAATGTCATGCTGTAAGGCCAAGACTCTTTCCTTCCAGATGATAGAAATCCAACACAAGGGAGCCAGGGCATTAGCAAGAGCAAAACAGGAATGATGAAACACACCGCATATCTTGTCTTCTCTACACCCTGCATTGCGATACTCCCAACTGAAGCAGAAACATTTTGATGCAACTGGTCCAAAAGGTCTCCATAATCATGGAGAGCTTGCCTTCCCCTAGAATGTTATATGGCAAGCCATGGCATCCCTTGAAGTGGGATCATTGGTATCAATGAGTTCAATGTTTTGCATGGAACAAAAAAGGCAGTGAAAGAAACAATGGGACAGACAAAGAGCAATCAGATCCTATTTGGTTTCTCTTTTTTGACGTCTTTCAGCAGATATAATTTCAATTCCTTAAAAGCAATTAACTGTGAGAAGCTGGCAACAGCTTACGTCATCTACACTTACCATCAAAGGATGCAGGGTCCTGCAATCAATAGGCTTTTTTTTATTTTATTTGGTCAATTTACAATGAACTCTTAACATTTGGTAAAATTCCACCCCAACTAAATAGACACAGGATTTGTAAACGTTGCTCCATTAGCAGTGAAACAGTCAAGGATTAGCTCTTCTGGATAAAAAGAGAAAGTGTATCCAAAAATTCTAAATAATGACAAGATCACACTAAATAGAAGTAGAAGAAGATTTTTTTTAAATTTATTTTACCTATTATTTCACTCACAAGTTTCACCTGCCAAGCTTGCTATTTTTGTCACTAATCTTTTTACAATTACTCAGTTGCCTGAGCAGCTAGGAATAACACAGGCAGCACACAATGCCCACTGCAAAGCACCTTCAGCAGGATAACTATCAAACAAGGCTGCATTAATCATCTCTTGCAGACTAAACCTTACTGAGAGCCGACTGGGTTTTTAAAAACAAACTACTTCTGTGTGCCTAGTCCAAAACATTTGGAGCTTTTAGTTCAGTTGTATGCTGCAGGTACACACAATGGCGCATTTATATTTCCAGCAATTCCTTGGTATCAAATCTTTTAAAGTTCAGGTCAATTAGGTTTGGAGCCTGCCAGCCCATGAAGTTGGAAAAGCCCTTCCACTAGGTACTGGACTACTAAGGAGGTTTTGCATCTACACAAGCATTACAGATCAGGCATCTCCCTGAGAAACTCAAACAAATTTTGTTTGGATTTAAGTTAAAAGAGTGACTCAAACGTTGAAGCAGTGGTGCTGAAATTCTGTTTTCTGCTCCATCCCCATTTCAAGGCAGGCAAAAGCCTGCCCAAATGGCCCAGCGGGAGCATCCACTGGCCCAAAATTCAGGCCCACATACGGCACTCTTTCCCAACTACAAAGACAAATGAGTAAAGCCAGTGTTTTCTTTGCATGTTGTCCAGAGCATCACCCAGTTTGTTACGCTTTTTTATAGAGCTGCCATGTATCACCACATAAACGTCTCCTGGGTGAAGAGAGACATCAGGATGCTGCTACATGTTAATTAATATGTGAAAGAATTTCTGGTTTTTTCAAATAAAATGTGTTTTGGAGCAAAAGTTGTTTGCATATTCATCTCTTTAAATGAAACTAACAAGTCATGTAAATAATAAAACCTAAAAGCAAAGGAAAAAACTCTATAAAATTAATTTTCTCTTAGGTACGTCCAATTCACCATTTTCTGTAGCACATAATTCTTTGGAGCTTTAATGTCCATGCTTTTATAGACCAAAACCAATCTGTTATTTTGCTTGAAAGAAAACATGCAGGCTGTGAAAAGAAGGCTCTAATTGACTTATTTTGTTTTATGAAAAACTGTCCCCCCAAATTCTTTATGCAGTAAATTGAATTTTCAAACTGATGCTTATCATATGTGCAATTGTTTCCAGAAATTAATTTTCAAAACAGTGATACTGGACAGACCACTCTGGTAAAGAGCTTGCCTGATGTTTTTAAAACTAATGGTTGCAGTACAAATGTCAGTCTGAAGAGGAAGTAACAATATTGGCTTCTGCTGCTGATTTCATACATTTCAAATTTTTATTAGGACATTCATTTATGGCCAGCATTAATCAGGAGTCATAATAGCTGTAGGTCAGAGCGATTATATGCATTTAGAAGCAAGTCCATTACTTCTGCATATGATTTTTCTTTGTAGGTTAAGAATAGTTTTATGGTGAATATATGTTGTTAGTCTCCAATAAAAGCATAATTGTTATTTTTAGATCCATTACACATACACAATTCATTCTGGGAACTTCGGAAATTCAGCAAGGTACACTATATTTAGAAACAGGAGTTGTTCTCAGTTTGATGCTTTCTTACTGATCATTAACTACCACACAACTGGCAATGAAATCAAGCCGCCCAATTGTCTTTTAAATTCAATAAATACATAACCGGGTCATATTATTGCTGTGAATCATCTTTATCCACTTTTACATCATGTAATTTAATATCCATTTGCAGAAGAGCTGACACTACCACTCTATTCTTGTTCAATATCGGAAAATTTAATTGCCTACCTATCCGACTTCAGGCAAACAGTGGTATAAACCTGACAAACTCTTTCGTCTTGACCCTATTGACTGACCAAAGTAAAACACACCACTGGTACCACAAAACCCATGTGCACATTAAGTTACAACAATTCTGCATTCCTAGCAGTGAACAGATTTTAGGACTCTCTACTGGCATAACAAGAAAAACTTGGGGTGGTGGTGGGGGGGGGTGGTGGTGGTGGGAAGTCCATGTTGACCATTTAATAGTAAATACAATTCTCTGCAAGCCAATATCCTCCCAGAACCCTGTCTTTCAGAAGATCCTCTGCTCCCAAAAGGCAAGGTCAACTGCAAAGAACAGCATTTGGATTTAAAAGACTGAAGCTTGTAAAGCCAAAGTCACAGCTGTACAGGTACATTTATGATAGAGTAAGTAGGAGTGGGAGAAAGGAAGTGGAAAGAGAATAGGAGGGGAGAGGAAATGTGAATTTTCAATAACATTTCCCTGAATTCAGGCAGAGAGAAGGAAAAGGAATAAAGAAGCTCTCTGCAGATAGCTCACATGTCTACACTGTTTAACAGTATTCATACACCTAACTTCCATAGACTCCGATATCATGAGGAAAACAGCAAATTTTGGCTACCTGGGGCTCCTTCCTACACATCCTGACTTCCTCACTTCTAATGAGTCTGCCAACCTGCTGAGATTTATGCCGCCCGCAAATAGCATGGCAAAGGTAACAGTAGCTCAGTGTTGGACCAAAAGCATCGCAGGGAGTATGATCACAAGTGGGAGAGAAGAAGGAAGAAGATGCGTCTCTCATGCATCTTCACGCAGCAATATTCAGGTAGCAGGAGGTGCACCTCTTGCCAAGATGACCATCAGTATCTAAGTCTGCCCCTTCTTGCCCCTAGCTCTACAGAAACTAAAACGTTTAGAGCTTGCATGACTCTCACCATGCTTCTGCAGATGATCAGGAAGGAGCCACAGAGCAGCAAATCTCACCACAAAAAAAATAGGCTTTTACAGTGGACACTCTCTACAACCAGATCTGACCTACGGCACAATACAAGAACTTTGTCCCACTGTTAGCAGAGAGCACTGCAGAATTCCTCTAATTTTGTCAGATAAAAATAAAATGTTTTTTTTTTCTCCCCATTAAAATAAATATCAAAAGTAGTGCTTAAGAAACTTGTTTAACTTCAGAGCTTTCTTTAGATTTATTTATTTTCTTTGCCTGAAGAGAGGGCTGTGTAAATGCTGCTCTGTTAAGGGAAAGAAGTTCAAACTTTACATCAGGGCTTTTTGCCCAGTGTCTCTTGGCACGCTTCCTTGGGTTTTAGATTGCTTTGTATGGTGAAGCATTACAGAATAAGATAACACTGTGTTATCTAGGCACTAAGGAAGGGCTTTGCACTAAAGAAATTGAGCCAAAATTTCTTTTCAAGGAGAGCAGAGAATGCATTTGAATAAGCACTAAATTCAGCAGGAGAATAACTAATATGGTTGGTTTTAAAGACACAGAAATTAATATTTTGCTGTGTTATGAATGTTAAGTGTGGATTTTAAAAGGCCAGAGGAAGAACATACATGATTTCTACTCCCAGTTTCTGGCACGATGCTGTAGCAATTTGATAAATGAGAGAGTAAGCAAATGATTGTGATTTTATTTTTGAATGGCTACTATCACAAAAGACCTTTGGCCCATTTGTTCTGGCAATATGTGCCTTAATGATGTCTTTTGCATCATAGCCAGCAAACATTTTTGCAGCATATTTTGTAAAAGCAACAAAGAACAGCCTGTTCTCCACCAAATTAAGCACCAATCCTGCAGATGCTTACACAGTTTATTTGTTTCCAGATAAGGCGTGTGCATGGACTTTTATGTCTGTAGTAAAACTAGGCACACACTCAGAGAATGTAGTCTCTGAGACGGTTGGTCCAGTTTCTGAGGATGGCTGGGCTGCAGTCATCTGGATGCAAATGAATCACAGCATTGCTGTTATCTGGATTGCTCTTCAAGGGCCAGGCTTTTATTCCACAACCACCTTTCACCTGGCTGTATTTAGAGCAATAATTTCATTTTTAGAAGAAAGCAGTGCAACAGATGCAGAATGAAAGGAAAACTAGCTTACTAAAGGAATACACTGTATTTTCTGCAAAGCCAGGCAACTGACAAAGCACCCATGAACATCATCATGATACACCCTCACCTTAGGTTACCAGCTGCCCCCCTTGCAGTAAACATTGTACGAAGTTCTCAAGATGTCAGGTAAGAGCTCTTGCAAAACTTCCCGGTCCCAAGGTCCCTCAGGAAAGGCTGATCAATACTTTTTTGTTGTGTTGCGAACACAAATTTCAGCCTTGCCCAGACAAGTGCAGCTCCCACCAAGCTGAGAAAGAGCAGGATTCTCTTACACTGGAATTGATGTTTGCTCACAGTTTTCCATCATGCAGTATTTCATGGTCTTCATTCTCTGGTTATTAAAACAGGATGTTAATCAACAAGTGGAGAAGGAGGAGTCAGGGAGTTGGTTCCCATCTCAGAAGTGGCAGCTAAAGCTGCAGAGCAACACGTGTTTCTCATTTGAAACATATCACTCATTCTTAAAAACAATAAGACATACCATCTGTTGCAGCCATTCATAATAAGATTTGGGCTGAGTTTGACTGTGAAAACCCATTTCAACATGAGTATAAATGTGCAGATGAAGAAGTGTTGCGAAGCAATTCATTGGAGCTTTCCTTGCTATACACTACAGGCAACAATGGCCAACTGTCTCCAGGCGTACACACGGGGTTCTATAAGCCCCATTTATCGAGTCATTGCAAAGCATCAACATCTTCCTGTGGCAAAAATAGTTTTAACAATTTGGCACCATTTCCCTCAAGCAGTTAATAAACAAATTACTAGATGTTTGTGGGACTGTGCAAAGCAGCTGACTCTGTCAACAGAACTTTTAAAATGCAAGGATAGACAGGGCATATTTTCAGTTGAAAGGGACCTACAAGGATCATCTAGCCCAACTGCCTGACCAATTCAGGGCGGACCAAAAGTTAAAGCATGTTATTAAGGGCATTGTCCAAATGGCCAACACTGACAGGCTTGGGCATCGACTGCCTCTCAGGGAAGCCTCTTCCAGTGTTTGACCACCCTCACAGTAAAGAAATGCTTCCTAACGCCCAGTCTAAAACCTCTCCTGGCACAGCTGTGAACCCTTCCCGCGTGTCCTGTCAGTGGGTATCAGGGAGAAGAGATCAGCACCTGCCTCTCCACTCCACCTCCTCAGGAAGCTGTAGAGAGCCATGAGGTCATTCCTTGGCCACCTCCTCTCCAAATTAGGTGAACCCAAAGTCCTCAGCTGCTCCTCACAGGACATGCCTTCCAGCCCTTCCACCAGCTTTGCTGCCCTCCTCTCGAGACATGCAAGTCCAATTGTAGGGCCCAAACCTGCACACAGTACTCAAAGTGAGGAGGCTGAACCAACTCTAAATACAGCGGGATAAACACCTCTTTTGACTGGCTGGTTAGACTGTGTTTGATGCACCCCAGGATGCGGTTTGCCCTCTTGGCTGCCTGGGCACACTGCTGATTCATATTGAGCCGCTGTCAACAAGCACACCCAGATCCCTTTCTGCAGGGCTGCTCTCCAGCCACTCCCCTCCCAATTTACGTTTGTGCCTGACTTTACTCCATCCCAGATAAAGAATCCAGCAGTTGTTCTCATTAAATTTCATCCCATTAATCATTGTCCGATGCTCTGATCTATGGAGATGCCTCTGCAAAGCCTCTTGTCCCTCTAGAGAGTCAATACCACCTCCCAGTTTGGTATCATCATCAAACTTGCTAATAGTGCATTCAAATCCTGCACCTAGACCTTTGATAAATATATTGAACAGAACTGGCCCTAGAATTGAGCCCTGAGGAACAGCCCTGGTGACCAGTCACCAGCCAGATGTAGCCCCATTCACTACAACCCTTTCAACTCTGCCCTTCAGCCAGTTCTTCACCCAGTGCACTGTAAACCCACTCATCCAACAGTTGGACAACTTGCCTTATTAATCTCCAGAAAAACTACATTTACCACATTCTTTTCATCTACTGGGTGGGTGACCTTATCATATAAGGGTATCAAATCAGTCGGACAGGACTTTCCCTTTGTGAACCCACGTTGACTGTGCCTGATGATCACATTATTCTTTAAATGTCTTGCAATAGTATCCAGTATAATCTTCTCCATATTTTTTTCAGGATCTGAGGTCAGACTAATAGGTCTGTAGTTCCCTGACTCTTCCCTCATACACTTCTTGTAAATTGGAATGACATTGGCTAGCTTCCAGTCAGCAGGGACCTCCCCAGACTCCAAAGACCTTTGGTCAGTAGTTGAGAGGGGTCCCTGCTGTAACATCTACTAGCTCATTCAGCACTCTGGGATGAATCCTATCAGGCTACATGGACTTGTGAATGTTCAGCCGATACAGCTTGTCTCTTACAATTTCAGTGTCCACAAATGGAAAGTCACTGCTCCCACGCTCATGGTCCTCCAGCTCAGGGAACTGGGCAGCCCAAGGTCTATCAGCATTATTAAAGACAAGAGGCAAGAAAAAAAACCCCAAAACATCACTGAATGCCTCTGCTCTTTCCTTTTTTCTTTTTCTTTTTCTTTTTTTTTTTCCAATCCCTATCAGTCAGATAACAATTTCCAACAAGTATTGGTCCAATGTTTTCTTAGACCTCCTCTTGCTATGAATGTACTCTAAAAAGTCCTTCTTGTTATCTGATACAACACTGGCCAGTTCCAACCCTAACTGAGCTTTGGCCTTTCATGTCTTCTTGCATATATGAACCATAGCTCTGTAATCTTCCTTGTATCAAGGGAAAAACAGAATGATTGCTTTATGTACTCTGGAACTGGTATAGGACTTTGATAGCAATTAAATTTTGCCTCTGAGAGGAGACAGGAGGACGGAGCAGTCCTCTTTGAGAAAGGAATGCCTTTCCTTTGCACTGGAAATATCTTCATTATCATCTCTGCACCACAGATTTCTCCACTCACAAATCTGAGGGCTCAGACTCACTCTGTTTAATAACCAAGGCTGCACTGATTTTAATACTGCCCAATTTTACTCTGTACATTCAAATTCCCTCCAAGTCAACAAGAAAACTCCCAAGTGTTTCATCGGATTCTCATCAGAAGCACGTGCTCAAAGACAACTACTGCACCTTTATCAAGTCTGTTTGAAAAAACTAAAAACATACAACACAATCAACAATTAAAAACACCCAGAAAAAAAAAACCCTCAAATTGAAGACATTAATTTAACAAATGTGACAATAGAACCAAGACATATTTTTAATGGATTCTATTTGAAACACAGACTTTGTTTTCAAAGTACCTGCACAGAATGTAAATTTGTCACTTTATGGTAATTACTAATATCCTCCCCCACCAGAGTCATCTGGAACGTATTTAATTATTGACGTCATTGAAAATGTACATGGCACATGCTCACTGTTCGGAGTAAGTCTTTAAATGGACAAAGGCCCATTTGTTCCTTCTTTGAAAATGTAGCCTCAGCATATAAAGTGACCCCCAAACTACGCTTCTGTTATTTATGCACAGCATACATAAAATGTAAAAACAAGCTGACATTCATCAAGCAGTGAAGCACATGCCTAGGTAGAAGCATCCCAGTGGTCTCAATGGGAAAAAAATGGGGGAAAATCTAGGGGTGCAACTGTGCCTCATACAAATATTCATGTGGTACATTTATGCCTCTGCCACACCTTGTGCCTCTGCATCACTTCCAGTTGGTATCAGAGCCACCTCAGGTGTGCCTGTATGTACTGCTGGCACTCCCTGCACATGCATTGCTCCGTATCAAACCTGTGGCAGGACTCAGATACCACCACATTTTCCCTGTGACATTTTAATAGCTGATGCCTCCATATTTTCAGCTCTACGCTGACTATCAACTAAAAGTTTCTAAAAGTAAAAAGGCACTGCCAACCTGAGTATAAATACCCAAAGTAGCAATAGCATACAAATGCAATTATACTTGAAGCAGGACTAATTTCAGCCTATGATAAGAAAGGGACCACCAGTATCCATATAGTGTAATTTTATAGTGAAGCCACTAGTGGTTAGAGCCACTAGACGCTCCTTTCTACTCTCCTAAGCAAGGGTAGAATATCAGTCATTCATCTTACAATTTCAGTGTTTTCTGCCAAGCCTTATCAATAAAAAATACCTCCAACATCAGCTTTGTATTGTTTCTTGATTTTTTTTTCTATTCAGGGTCAAATCTTCAAACCCTAGTCTGCATTCGCTACGTGGACTTCACATTCCTTCCCATTCCTTCAGTTTTGCTGCAGAAACATGGAACCATCTTTTAAGGTTGCATTCAGAATAGCACTTAAATGCACGATTTGTTACTTTAAATAGCAACACAGGTGGAATAACTCTGGAGTGTTTCATATACAGACATTAAAGGCAGATTTCTAGGGGAGCTTAGCTTTCATTAGGGCACCTGAAAAGAATGGGCTCATTTTCAAAATCCCACAGAGCGCAACAGCTCCTGTTCTGTTTAGCAGAACCATTATTTTGCGAATCTGAACATCTGAGGTTTTGGAAGCTTTCAGGTATGAGTGTGTGTCTGTGTGGTCCCACAAGCTTCTGCAAGAGCTTAAATTGAAAACTGTGCAATTATTAATTTTTAAAGCAAAAATGACAAAGGCCCGACACTGCCTCTCCTGGCATAAAAAGAAAGGACTCAGCTGGATTACGTAGTGAGGTGCTAGCCGAAGCCTCTGCTGAACTAGCATGTGCTCTCCTGCAAAGGGCAAGACAATAGTTTCACTCACACACACTGTTCCACACACACAAGAGAGGAAAAAAAACAGAGTTAATGCAGGGCAGCTGAATAATACCTTCACAGAAGCAGAGAGAGAAACCAGGTAGACGTCATCTGCAAGGTAAATTAAAATTATACATCTCTGAGGATTATTGGTGAAAGTTGAGACCTGGAAGGGAATTTGCTTTTGATATTGGAAAGGATAAATACCCAATGTAAATCCTTTTATGTGGGCCTCTAGAGTAGAACAGAGAAATTAAAGATAAATGAGATTAAGGCATTTTTTAAAACTACCTCAGACATATTTAAATTACCCGTGGAGGGGAAAAAGACTTTGGAGGAGGAGATTAGTTTAGACCCTCAACAAGACATTCATCTAGGAAATCAATTGGAAGAAATCTTTTCTAGTCTGAATTGGTCACTGCCCCCCGCAAAAGCCAGACACATCCCCAAAAAACATTTAAGAACATTTCTGCATAGCCTGGCAATCAGCCTGGGGGGGTAAATGACATGCCATGTCATTTTTTTGGTGAGGTCTGGGTTAGGAAACATGTAGGTATAACTTGATCCCTTCCCAACCCCCCCAGAGTATGCCCTGGGGAAGGCCCCTTTGCCTTAGCCTCCCACAAATCCTCCTCTCATTTAATTGCTCTTGGAAACAGAGACAGCAGCTAACAAAAGTCAAATGCTACGCAGTCTGTGTTTCTGTCTCTTTTGCCAGAGTTTGAGGTACATACAACTACTGTGGTTTCGTGCAGGCCTATATTGTTATTAAAAGTGGACTGGAAATGTTGTTAGCAAGGAAAGTGCAGGAAATGAGTAAAAAAGTAATACATTCAGATACGTTTGGCTCTCTTCCTGGGAGCTCTTTCAATATAAAGAAACTCAACAAAGTTGTATTTTTAGATCTGGAAAGATGCGTTCTCGTATTTCACACACTAAAGGGATTTGCCTTAATACACTCAAATTTCCCCCTCCCTCCTCCTCCCTCATGTGCTAGAAGACATGAACTTCAATCCTCAACTTAACCACTGGGCATACGTATTCTGTTCTCCCCATTGGCCAGAATAAAAACCAAAAAATGTATTTAATTTCTTTTTTGGATTTATAATGGCACCTGGCAAGGATGGTCTTAATCTCCTTACACTGCTTGCACCAATGAAAGAAAACTTTGCAGTACTTTTTGCTGAAGAAATGAAAGGGTAACTGCAGCGAATGAAGAGACAGGATGCAGCTTGATGCAAGCAAATGTCAATTTATTGTACAGAAGCACGCGGTTTTATACACTTTCAGAAGCTGCGCGTTTTAAACAGATTGGTTCTTGAAGCTAAGCACTGCATACTAGGCAATCCCTGACTGGTGGTTAACTACCAGCAATTAACCGCAAGGTGTTACCTTTCCTTGGTAAGCCATCCTTGGCGCCATGCGTCCCCCACTCCCCTGTGCTCTGTAAACATGCCTCATCATGTTAATTGTTGTCTAGACAAGCTCGAGCACATTCCCCTCAGCTAACTGATTGCCACGCGTGGTCCTAGTTTCCAGCCCGCTCCTGCATCTCCCCCTTCCTGTTGCACAAAAAGAACCCCTGAAATCGAGCAAAAACAAGGCACAAGTAATAGAACAAATAAAAAACCAACTAAGACATATTATCAATGTCAAAATAACCCACTGTCTTTGTTCCGTACAGTTTTACAATTTCCCCTTTTTGTTTTTGAACAGCTAGTACCAGGTTTGCCATGTTCTGCAGGGCCCTTGCAAACATGACAGCAACCAAGGCAATAGCAAACAAACAATACTGCCGATTGAGTGAATGGATGCCAAAAAAAGGCTGAAATTTTCTCAGATTTTGTTAACATGTTGCTGCAATGGGGCGCCTAAAATCCACGCAGCACATACCATCCAAATCCTCACAGCCATGTCCTTGAACCAACAACAAAAAGCAGTGGCAATTTTGACTCACATTCTGAACTGCCTAACAAACAAGGTGATTTAACTCTTTAATGCTTTCCCTGCTGTTACTCTGGATAAGAGAAGAACCGCTGCGACACGTTCCCATCATAGCCTCCTACTACATTAGTATCTACAGAAAGACAATTATTGACATTCAAAGTGTAAAGAATATCAGCTTCTTTTGGATTAACATTATACATAGATGGAAGGGCACACCAAACAAGAACTGGTTCTCTGAACATACCTCTGGGGTCGTTCCCCTCATTCCCTCTCTTTTTTATGCAAAGAGAAACACTTTACCATAACAGAGAAGCCCCTATTTACATCTGAGACTGGACACAAACCGCAGCTGTATGCTCCACCAGGCTCAGGGCAGAGCTCATTCATGCAGTTACATAGCTATGTACCGCTACACGCATGCAGACACCTATTTGTCACTAGATAACCGTGTTCATCTTTCCTCCTCTCCTTCACAATACCTAGCTGTTCTCTCATCTCTTGTTAGGTCAAATAATTCTCCAGTTTCCTCTCCTATCTCTCTCTTCAGACATTCTCTATCCTCTTTTTTGCTTGTTAATTGCAACAAGGCAAAGGTTGTGTGTAGCTGGGTGACCATGACCTGCTTTATGTTACAATCAACTAAACGCTGAATACAGGAAAAAAAGGTATGGGAGACATAAGGCAAACATCAATAAGGTGGTTAAAGATAATTATAATAAATCCTGTAATACTTTTGAGTCATGGCCCAAAGTTTCCCAGCCATGAGAAGAGACCAAAGGCATCCCGCCCCTGGCTCTGTTGCAGATCTTTGTTTTAAGGCTTTTGAGCTTTGTATACTTTTGTAAATTAATTCACAGTGGTCACTCAGATTCACGTAACACATCCTATCAAAGTCTTCACACTTGTGTCCCTGTGCTAATAATAAAAATCAATAGCAACTCGGTTCTGTAGCAACATATGATGGACAGAATCAACATCTGTTAATAAGCCAGAAAAAAAAATTAGTATTTGTAGTATTACTTTGTTTAGCAAGCTAGCAGCCTAATTTACTAAGCAAGTTAAGAGCGTGTACTATTCTTACAGAAGAGATTAGAGAAGCAAAAATGTGTTATGCTGCATTCCAGAACTCAGCCTGAGAATTACAGTCTGCTGTGAGTTCTGCGTTACAATCATTGACACATGTTGGGGTTGCGATTGTGAAAGTTGCCCGTTTACAATTTTCATTGGCATTATCACAGCTAGCTGTTTTAAAAGCAACCCTTGAGCTTCCTGATGTTCAACTAGTTGCAAAATATTCTGAAGCCAATCAATAAAGTTAGTATTACAGTTAGTGACTCTCTAGGACCCCGCAACACTGTGGCAAGACTCCCGCATCCTGACTGCCTTAATAGCCATCTCATGCATTTGCAAACAGTTGTCCCTGGGATACCTTGCCTGAGTCACAGAATCGGCACAATTATTTTCTCCAGCCAACTGCTCATAGTTAACAGCAATTCCCCGATTAAGGTTTTCAATCGAGGCCACTACACATAGCTCGCAAAAATCAAATAACCACATCATATACTGTATCAGTTAGTACCATACAAAGCAATAACTTCCAATCATGCAGTGTGAGTGTATAAGCTCTGCCATCACTTCAAGAAGGGACATAGCAAATGCATTATGAATCCTCCCTTCCCGCACTGCTTTGCCTAACCCTTTAACAGCCTCGTATTGCACAGGCTGCCACTCTGCAGGTTGATTTGGCTGACAAAATACTGAACATGCCCTAGCGACTCCCAAAACCTATCACTTAAGTGTTTCCCACTTGCATTCCTGCCACCGATCCCTCAGACTCCCTTTCACCCTCCCCAAAAATACAATCAATGCATCAGGAGAGACAAGGGGATGGGGGAAAGGTCCAGCTCCTTTTCCAGATCTATAGGACCTGGATCAAAAGGTTTATCAGTGTCAACAAAATCATTGTCCGAGTTGTCCTGTTCCCGTGCTTGGTCCTGTGTTGTGAGGGTCGCTGCAATCAGTGACAGAAGCTTTGGGGGCAGAGGAGGTGTGGAGGGAATCGCCATCGCTGACCATGTCTTGAGAAGAGTCGCACTGTCGGTGGAATTTACAGCTTCCTCTGGTTTAGCACCATTAGTAGAATTAGTCCACACTTGGCAAAGAGTAGTCAGAATTTGCCACCAAGATGTTAAATGCATTCCCGACACGGAGTTCCCCTCCGCGGCAGCATCATACAATTGGCTGCTGTATGTACACACTTTCATTCTTTCAAAGTCTCTAAAGTTTCTTGGCTGCTCACCTGTCCCGATGCATACAGGCGTTATCCTCGGGGTTTAGGTTGTCCGCCTGGTCCAGACAGCAAGACGATCGTTCAGCCAAGCCGTCTCCTCCGGAACGCAGCCCTCTTCCACGAGCTGTCTTTTTTTTTGTCCTTATTAGTCCAAGGCTTCGGAACACCACCAGAGGGGTCACCATTTGAGGAGACTGAGGCACGGACTCCCTGATCTGACTAGAAGACCCTTTATGAGTCCATTTACGTCTCTTTCTGGGGACGAAGCCTGATTCCCCGTTACGGATTTCCCACAGCTCACCTCTCAACTCCGGAGGGATTTCTGGCCGGCTTCTGCTTCCTTTCAGCAGATCATTCAAAGTTCTGTGGGATTCGCTGCATGTCGCTCAGATAGGCGATTCGAGAGCCCTTCACATTAGATCCTTAAACGCATCACGTCGGGGTCACCAATTTGCGGTGAATGAAGAGACGGGACGCAGCTTGATGCAAGCAAATGTCAATTTATTGTACAGAAGCACGCGGTTTTATACACTTTCAGAAGCTGCGCGTTTTAAACAGATTGGTTCTTGAAGCTAAGCCTTGCATACTAGGCAATCCCTGATTGGTGGTTAACTACCAGCAATTAACCGCAAGGTGTTACCCTTCCTTGGCGCCATCCGTCCCCCACTCCCCCGTGCTCTGTGAACATGCCTCATCATGTTAATTGTTGTCTAGACAAGCTCGAGCACATTCCCCTCAGCTAACTGACTGCCACGTGTGGTCCTAGTTTCCAGCCCGCTCCTGCAGGTAACAGGAAAAAAATCTAGAAATATGAATATAATCTCCATGTAGATCTGTTATAAAATGTATAAAATCCCTGTCCATGTTTCCAGAGGGCACTTGGCATAACAGCACAATTTAAACAATGATTATTGAAGACAGAAAGAAATATATTCTACTTAATGATGACAGAATTGTTCAGAGATAATTGGGAAGTATGGGGTCATGTTTAGACAAGAAACTGGTGGCAAATATCTAGTAGTAGACCTGTCAGAAAAGATGTACAAATGACCTAAAGTCAGTGGTTTTTTCCCCATTGGTATGCCAGACAAGCACATTTGCAGGAGTCACGCTGCTTTGTTTCGTCAACATGTTTGTTAAGCAAACACAATTCTATTGCAGACATCCAAAAGACACTCTGCTATTTGGATGTGGAACCATCAGCCTCTAAGGTGGAAGGATGGTAGTGTATTAATATATTGAGGAATTCAACAACATTTCGTTCTTCTTTCTGCCCAGTACTGGTTACAATTCCAATTTTAGGTGGGACAGTATCAGTTATTTGCTATGCTAGAAATGGGGGTGACAAAGACTAATTTGTGGAGAAAAGCTAATGGCTTCAGATAGCCTCAGGTTGCCAGGATATGGCCCAAAGTTTGCTGACACTGATCATTCCCTTGTGATTTAATTACCTTTGATTCAGACTCAAAGGCCAAAGGCATTCAGGCAACAGATTGAAAGATTTTAAGCAACTTTTAGTTTAAATGGCTAAACCTAAAGCAACAAGATACGCTTTCTTACCAAAAATGCAGCTGCTGTGGGACAAGATCAGAAAGGAGTAAGTGGTGCACAGAAGTCACACAAGGAATTGAGTTACTCCCTTATATTCATAATCTTCATAAAATGAGATGTTACACTACTCATCGCAGTTTTCCACCTTCAGTTTCCATAATAAACCAGTTATAGAGGCCCTAGGGAGAACTGACCGGGCTCTACATCAGGAAAAACATCAGATGTGAGAAACACTTATCTACAGTAAAGTCTTTGACTTATTCACAGTCTGGATCTCCACACTGCAAATTTTGTGAGCGTGAGGTGATGGCGGGGATAAAGATGTAAATTTTGCCTCTCTTGCTGTACCACAGAAGCCTTTTTCTATTCTCTAAAGAATACCTTCTCCCAGCTACACTTGTTTCAGAAAAAAAAATATCTTAAATTAAACCCAACATTAAATTACTGTCATACTTTCCATGTTCCCCCACATTCCCTTCAGTCTGTGAATTTTACTCTTGCAAACTTCTCACTGGTACCCATTTAACTTTCCACCTACTTAAGTATTAATTGGAAGGGAAAATGGAAGGGAAAAATCTAATCTCCTCCTTAATTATATCTATCACCAGAATACCCAAATTTTCACACCAGAAGAATCACATCATTCCTGCTGTTTCTCTCACCTATGTTCAATGTGTCCAACATCTCCAAAAGATGCTCAGTGTTTTCCAAATTAGTGGAAAAGGAAGTTCTCAGTTTGCCTCAGAAAATAAATAAAAATACACCTTTCTCACTCTAAGACTTGGCATTCAGACCGTGTGTGTTTAATTTATACCTTGTGTAGCCCAACAAGCTGTGCCATTCAGACGCCTGTCAGTAGAGCATGCTGCTGGCTGCTCTGCTTGTAGTTCATATAATGGGTTAGCTCAGCCTTCAGATAAAAAAAAAAAAAGACATGTTTTAATGTTGTGGGAAAAAATACACTTTTTTGGAGTGAAAATTGAAAAATCTGGAGGTAATGAAACTGTTACAATAGAACAGAGAAAAAGGAATATACAGGGGTGCAAGGCATCCTTCTGTATTCTTGAGAGCAAATTAAACTGTCTCCCCCCCTCCACCTCCTGCAACGCTTTGGTTTTCACTGTGCTTGAGCGCAAGATCTTCAACAACTACAAAGCTTGTAGATGTCCAGCTTAAATATCAGATCTCATTCTGGGGTTACCTCACTTCCATGATTAATTAGGAGTGCAACTTTAAAGTGGCCAGAGAAGTGACGCTCAAACATTCATATGACTGAATTTACACTTACTCATGGCAATGACTCTTCCATAACAACCTGTTCAGCTGGTAAGCTACCAAGTTATTTTTCTAAGTGGTATTCATACATGTCCATCAAATTATGTCCTTACTGACTTTGACAGCAAATGTGCAATAAAACACCCTGTGATTGGCTGACAAGTTCATAGGTGCCCAGGCTATAACAGACTCCAACTCCTTTCCTCTGCTGCATTTCAGAACTAATACCATTAACCAGGAGCACTGTGGCGACTTTTCTGATAAAGATAGCATGTGCGATTCAAAGACACACGGGAGCACTGCCTGTTGTATGTGGAGATAGGATTTTCAGAACCAACACAAGGCGTAAAGATAGAATGCGTCAGTAAATAGAGGCATTTCAATATTTTAAGCCTGGCACTGGGGAGTGATGAGCTAGTTCAGGAAGTGACCAGCTAAACACTCAGAAGAGAGAAACAGAGGTAAACAGAGAAAAGATTACTTTTCACACAAAGGCTCGTACTGGCAGAAGTTGGAGACATGAAGAAGTGTCCCACAGACACTAGAGGAAAGGACCAAGATAGCAGGAGCTGGCTTTACACAAGAGCACGCTGGAAATTATTGATGGAGCAAGCAGTGATGGCATTCATACCATGGAGACCATTTAACATTTATCTAACTTCTCCGAAGAAGATCCATAGTGCTCCTGGTGACCACAGACTTTTAAACCAGTAGGTATTACAGGCACAAACAGCTGAAATCATCTTGTTAATCTAAACAAAACTCACCTTAGGTCCAAAAATGAACCACATTGCCATATATTTCACCGTGTCTCACAAAAAAAATGTCCTTTTCCCCTCATCTCAGGCTACTCTCAAGTTTTCGAACACCAGAATTTCCCCCAGATCTCAGCACTTAGTTTTCTTCCCATTCTTGAAAACCATGCACACACCTATGCAGATAGCTCAGCCTCCATGATCGCAAAGTACCATAATAGCAGGTTATTTTAATTAAGGGTCTTTTCCAGCTGGCTGTTGTGTAGGTCCGTTCTCCCCACAAACACGCAGTGAAAGGAGACTGACAGGGGAAGTACCACATCCTTAATTTCTGCCTCTGTGGATAAAGAACGAACAAGCAAAGCTGGAAGTTTCAGCAAATACAAAAAAAAGGTTTTTTTGGTTGCAATGCGCAGGAAATTGTATGCCTTGGAAGAAAGGCCATTAGTCAGCAGGATACAAAGTAAAGAATCTTTGCTGAGAAATAATCATAATGGGTAGTTAGGTCTGGTGGTTTTCGTTTGGTTGGTTAGTCTTAATTATTGTTCCTAGCCCAAGCACACAAATCATTTATTTAACTAAATAAAACAAAGGATTCCTGGCTTCAGGTGGAAATCACTCATTACTGACCAAAGCACCAATAGCTGGGTTTAACTCCTTGGGAATGCTTGCCATTTTCGCTGGTGGGCCCCAGAGGACCAAATTCTCCTGGGAAAAGACAAAACACCCAGAAATCCAGAGCAAAAGAAAAGCGGAGAAGCCACACGTCCATTTGTTTAACAAAACACAGCACTGCTCTCAATGGGCAAACGCCGCTTCTCAACCGATAGGGAAGGCGGCAAGAAAACACACGCAGGGAAAGTCTGGAGGCCACATAATGGTCTTGCAGCACTCCAGAAATAATTAAGAACTGTATTCTTGGGAAAAGTGGTCTCATTAAATTGCTTTGAGACTGCAATTTTCTCCCAGCTTCTCCCCCCTATTCCCCCTTCCACCAGCAATCTTGGAGCAATGAAAACATCAGTTTGCTTTCTAGTGCTTGCATTCTCTTAAAAATGTCATTATTCAATTATCTGTCTATTCACTGGCCCGAAGGTCCAGTGGAGCAGATATTGTGAGCCTTCATTTAATGTTTTTTAATGCACTTCAGTCCACTCGTGATACAATAAAACTTTATCGAAGTCTGTTCCCACATCACATTTACCATCCCACACTTTTTTGGATATGTGAGCCCATCTATTCTTCTGTCAGCAGTAATAGGGATATTTCTAGCAAAGAAATGACCTTTCCTTCCGTCAATACAGTAATTGGGAAATGTGATTTCAGGTTCCATGTGTAAAAAGAAAAAAAGTCTTAAGAAAAGATGAACCATGCTCAAGTGTTGTTTTCCTTCCCCTTGTTAGCATTTAAGAAGCAGGAAAATCTCTGTAAGCACCAAAGATATTTGGTGCCTTCATAACATTTATTAGCCCATTTACCCAGAGGAACAGAAAGAAAGGATGAATCATCTCTCCTCAGAAGCCACAAATATTTTTCCCTTGCGGGGAACAGCCCTTTGAATAGATCTCCCCAATATTAAAAGCTGATGGAAGACTTGTCGCCTGGGTGCAAGACAAGTTATCATCACAGTGGGCTATGCCATGCCTGGGCCACCTGCCTTGCTCCTTCTGCTGCCATCCTTTCCGTTAATGCAGCAACGGCCCTCGTTAAGCCCCCATCTTTTTTACACTTTGTCCTGCCCCCTACCTTAGATTTTCCAATTCTAGTAGAAAAATAGACTGTTTCTGGAGGACAACAGTGCACAAGTTATTCTGCGAACTCCAAAACCTAGAACCTAAGGGAACTGAGAGTTCAGAAAAAACTGAAGGTAAATTTCAACTCAGCTAGCTAAATCCTCTTCCTAGCACCACGCTGGATCCTTGGGAGCCTGAACAGCTGTCTCAAGGGGGAAATGAACAGAAAAAGCACTTCGAAATACCTCCACACATTCAACTCACGCTTTTTTTTCAAAACTAAAGGAAAATCTAAATGCAGACAATCCCTGATTTTCAGTCAAAGCCAGCGGGGGGTAGTTGCTCACATGTTGGAAAATCTCCCCCTGTTCTGACTTGGGGTATCACCCATGAAGGGCAGCACTGTCGCTGTGGCTCACAGAGCTCCCATGCTCAGGAGAGCAAAGGCAAGGAGGCTTGTCAGCCCCAAGTGGATTGTTCTTTCTCTTCAGGGCTACTAAAACATGGATGGTTTACACATACTAAAGGCTGTGTTTCTATACGGAAAACCAACACGTTGGTTTGAGTTTGTCAGATTACCAATACAAAAACTGGCTACTTACAATGACAACTAGCTCAGCAGCTCTCCCTGTCACCAAAGCTCTTGCAAAATTGGACTCTCTTGGTTGTCACCAGTCTCGTGTATGGCATTGGACAAATTGTTCATCTCCTTTCTGTGCTGGCTCATGAGCAAAATGGGAAGTTCTTCAGCACATTACAAAGGTGAAGTAAGAAAAATTACAGTCCTACATGTACTGGCGCCAGGACAACAGGACTGTACAAGCACCAGAAGAAGATACTGACGTGTTTCTGCAATCGGAGAGTTGGCCTAGCTTCACAAACCACCTCCACCACTGCTATTTCTCATTATCCATTTAATGCTGCTTTGTAAAGGGAGAAGGAGAGAGGGAAGGGATGCACTAGGAAACAACAGAGTACTGGATCAAAGGGACCCTCGCAGAGCAAGGTTTCTCATACTTACATACAGAGCAACACTGCCTAAAATGCAGTTTCAGACATCTCTGCAACGTGCATGTATGCGCAGCTCTAGCAATAGCAAACTACAGGTCTGGAGTAGCAAATAATTAATAGAAAACTGGGGAAAAGCTGTCTTGGTCAGAAAGAAAATTCAATTTAAGAAAACTGGAGTAGTAATTTCAGTATTTTGGAAGAAAAGGGGCAGTCTTTAAGGCAGGTGTCAGAGGAATAAAGAGCACATGCCAAGGCCTGCTCTGACAAGGACAAAAATAATTTGGCAACTTCAATGCAACTGAGGCCTGTCAGTTTAGGCCCCAGTATCTTTTAACCTGCTGAAATCATCAGTTTTTCACTTGGTTTTCATTGTCAGAGGGCAACAAACAAAGTCCAGAGATCCTTGGAATGACTGTCCATTTTTTCAGACAGCATCTGCCATCACATAAACTGACTACAGCATCAGCAAAACGAGGAGACAACCGGGCTGTCTGCGTGATCATCTGTTTTCCTCCCCACATGTCAAGTAACTGCAGCCTCATGAAACTCTCATTATCAGGAGTATCTGTACTGAACACACAGGAATGTGGTGCAGAGGGTAACACAGAGGACATTTTAAAATATATGAACGACTGAAGTTAGAAGAGGTTGGGTTTTCCCCCCCCTCCTGACAGGAAAGGGGGATGCTTTCCTTTTGAAAATGAAATGAGTTGTTGGTGGAAAATTTAATAAATAAATAAGAGTTCAAGAGGAGTATGCTACCCAATGGAGTTTTAAATCTTCTGTAATTTTTCTCCAAGGGAATGTATACACTAGCACTATACTGAGCATAAGCACCTAAGGTCAGCCCTAACAACATATGTTAAAGATGACTCCTAAACGCTGCTCTCTTGAGACACACACACACTCCCTTCTGCTGCTGAGCTAGCGCTTAGGTAAACTCTCTCCATCTATAAGGAGTAATTTTGAAACCATAAGGAGTAACTCATGCAACGAGACAAAGAAAGCTGGAATTACACACAAGTACAAGTGCCTGCTGACATATTAATTCCTTTGTTACGCAGCTGCTGTCTTTCTTTAGGAGGTGGCCATATGGCAGACACCACCATTCATTCACCAAGGGCTTGGTGCACGAAGCCACTGAGGAAACGTCAGCGGATAAGGAGGGGTTGTCCCAGTAGCAACCAGCACCATGGAACCTGTAGAGCCCACTCCCCTCCCTCCAGTGAAGCATCACGCAAGGCAGCTGGGTGTGGGTAGCAACGCTAAGAAAGCTGGACCTGAAAGGACATGGGCAACAGCCCAAATTCAGCTAGACAGGCTGAAGCACGTGGGCTCAGTGACAAGGGGACCAACTGACCCACAGCAAATGGCAGAGGTATCACACCAAGGGCATCAAAGGGGAAAACAGATTTCATCCACCGGGGTAGCTTTGGTCTGACCATACCCTCACTGACTTCCTTGTCCAGAGCTGACACCTTCCCCATCACCTGGATGGCCTTCACTCATGGGGCACTCCTGGGGCCCAGGCAAGGAACATCTGTACAGCTGAGCTGACCATTTTCAGAGGGCAGAAACGGAGGAAGTAACAAAGCCAGACAGAGACTGAGGTAGGGCAAGAATAAAAAGGAGCCCTAGGTTTCCCCCTCCATGTCTGCAGATGAAGGGACACAGTTTGCCTGAACACAACCAACTTCCCTGGAGCTACACTGAATAACAATAATTAAGGTTCGACCCAAAATATCCTAGACGATACAGAAAAACAAGGGCGGAGATGGGACCCTATTTTACAATGCGCCTCCCCCTCATTTCCACCCCCATAACTGTACTAGCAGAGGCCCTATATTTGGTTTATAAAGAAACTGAGGAAACAGCCAGCTAAACCACTAACTTAACTGTAAGGACAGCATGACTTGTCATTATTGTTTTCCCTCCCCACATTCAGTCCATTAAAATACACTCAATCCCTACGGTATGTTTGGTACTCAGCAGCCCCTCACAAGAGTTACTTTACATCTTGTACACAGGTCCGATTAACACCTCAGGGCATAATATTCACATATTACCTTTCTCACGAGACACCACTATTCCTCTTTGTTTTATATGCAACAAGGGCTACAGAGGCATACTATGTAATCACTATTGCTTTACCAGCTCAGCCTCAGAAGGGAGCAGCATGCCTCATGCAAATCACAAATCACAAGGAAATACAACCTGCTATGATAAGTAGAAACCAATCCCCTTGCCCTCCCCACACACAGTGTTGTGTGTAAAATGAAAGATCTCATTTAGAGTGGAACAACTCCAAACCAGTAATTTGGTATGAGCCTGCTAGGGCAGACCCTAAGCCCTGATGTCATTCTTTCCATGGGTTTAATAGTTCACCCCATTAAAAATATTCCAACACTGCATTTAGGAGCTTCACATTTTTGTTTAGAAAAGATCAAATATGGTTATGCCGAGACCCCTGTCAGCAGACAGAGTCGCTCAGCAGAGAGGGTCTCCTTTGCTCAGAGAGGTGGTCTTTGCTGCATCCCTCAACTCGTGGTTTCACAAGCAAAACCTTGCACAACCTTTCCACATCGTAGTGGCAGACAGGTGCCCACCTCCTGCATGAGGGACAGGGACCACCCAAAGGATTGTAAATTCTTGCTTCCCCTCCAGACAGCATGTCTATCATTTGTCAGCCACATCTGCTCTCCAGCAGCCCATGCTCAAGGCAACAAAGAAGATGCTTTTAGTCCTCAAGCCAAATCCTGGGTTTCAGCAAACTGAAGTCTAATGCAACTCTGTAGCTAAGAAGCATCCTTTCCTGTACCTGCTTTATTATTTTGAGAGCTGTGCTATGAGCACTGGCCTACACAAACTGAGAACCTAGAGATGGTGCTGCTATTCACCGCTCAGCCTTTACGACTGCTAACAAAAAGTGCACTCCTACTATTACTGTTTTTATGTCTTTTTTGAGGTATGCCATTTTTGATAGTAGGACCATAACTGCACCTAACACATTTGGTTTCTACAGAAGCAGAACCTGAGATATACTTAACTTTTTGTAGCTCTGACACTTCCCTTTTGGCACATATTACACATATGTAATCCCAGATGACTGTCTGTCTGTCTACCTGCAAAAATTTAGGCTAAATAGCTTGCCTGTAATTTGCCTTCATAATCTCAGAAGCTTATAAATTAGTATTTTCTATCATCAAACATCAAATTTCCCGAAACACTAGCTTTCTACCTCCTCAGTGATACAATACTGTATTTAAGGCACTTATTAAATGTCACCAATTACATGGACACATGCTGGTCAAAGTGCGCTGCTATATGATTACAAGCATAAAACCCTGGAAAGAGAAACTATAAGCTAGCAATAGTGCTTCATTCTCCCGGTCTGCTTCCCAAGTGTTTTCCAAAAGGAGATATGTCACTGTTACACTGTACTACATGGAAAACATGGGGCACTATTAGGGTATTTTTAACATGAACACAAATCTTGCACAGAGGAAATTTTTTTACAGCTTGCTAGCTCAGTCTCATATGATGTACCTGGTTTGTCACCAAGCATTTACTTGCCCTTGGGCAACAACAGACAAGCTCAAGGATGGCCTAGTCTCCACAATCAATCAGATCTCTATTAAAGAAACAAAGGCAAATATATCAAAATACATACTGTAAGGGACGCATTCATACTGCACTTCCAGGTACTTGTATGTCCCAGGGCAAGGGTCTGGAAACACATCAGGGCCAGCAACAACTGCACATTGGGTCCGATTACTGCATCTGAAAAACAAGAAAAAAGGGAGTCAGAAAACAGTCCAGACAGAAGGACAGGTCAAGAGGTTGAGCAGCAGCCCCCACAGTGTCAACAGGAGTGAACATGCAGAAGCCAGGACTTCAGCATCAGCTGGGGAAGCTCGACAGAGAGCGTGTAAAGGCTGATGGCAAACGCTGATGTCTTCATCAGCTTATTGCCAGAAGCAAAGACATATGGTGGCACAACACCCCTTTCCCTCCAAGCAGTTCTTACAGCACTAGGAATTATTTTTTTAAAACGGAACTGAGAGGATGGTTTAAAACAAATAACAATAACAAAACCCAAATAATTACAGATATGTGGTCCTCTAAATCTTGAAACCCAAACTCCATCACAGTGATTTCAACTAACCTTAAATACCAGCATTCCCACGAAACAAAATGCAAAGACTAAACCGACAACATTTGTGGCAAAAATAATCATTGTATATTTTATAGCAGGCATAATAAATACATTTTACAACATATTTATAAAGTGTTCCCACAAAAAACAGTCATCTCAAATAATGTTTAATACAAAGACTAGAAACAGCAACCTTTGAGGGAAAAAAATAATCACCCAATAAGGTGTCTAAAAACACATTAATTTAATTTTAAGTGGATTTTTAATTGTCAAGTAGTTTTTCACACAGAGCCAACACACATCAGTTATAAATGGCCAAGTTTTAGTTACTCATTCTGCCCAGCATGGATGCACCTACTGAGACAATGTATTTTTTCCAGAAGCAAACCTTGTTCTCACTAAAGAACTTGCCATACAAGTGCACAGAGAAGGAAGCGACCCTGTCCGCTGCAGCAAGCATCTTTCAGGTTAAGATTATGCACGCACACAGGTTGGGCTTTGCGAGATGCTTTCTCTGTGGCACATATGACTCACATCCATGGGTGACTGATTTTAGCATGTGTGGAATGCCAAATTACTTAGTTTACAGCAGTTTTACGGAGAAGAATCCTCAGCTTGTTTGTTGGGGGGGGTGGGGGTGGGGGTGTATGTGTGTGAAGAGAGAGAAGTATAGTTAGCATTTGATTTTTATGCTTTTGCACGACAAAGAGACCTCCTAAGGGCTAGTTCATTGCATTTACTTTCTCTGCAATGCTGCATCCTCTGATGTGACATAAGACCCCTGACACTCCTGCTCTTCTAGCAGAAGCTGTGACATCCAGCACAGAACTCATTTAGGTCTGCAGTGGAAATGCTTCATGTTTACCTGAGGCTACAGTTTGTCATCCTTAATGCAGATTTTATTTGAGCCCATAAATTAAAATTGATTCATTAGTGACTGCCTTAAGCTCCATACTTTCTTTAATTTTATGAAAGATTAATAAGAGCTGATACGCTTGCTCATCAGGCTCTTTTGCTGGATAACACACAATCCAGAGGGCTGGGTTGTTCTTTTTTTTCCTAGCTGAAAGATGACAGTTATCACAGCAACTGACTAGTTTTATTATACACACAGAAAAACAGTTTAATTAACAGAACAGGGTAACTATGTTGTCCTCACCCTTGCTACTTACACTTAGGTGGCTTGGCTGGGATATCACAGGTAGACTAGACCATGCAAGTGGGCAGTCTTCCAGGAGAGGCTTTGAACATCATCCAAACCTTCACTTTCAACAAAAGTCGTTTACTGGGCTCAATGTGCCTTTCAAAAAGCAGTTGCACTGGCCTAATCAATAGTCTCTCTGGCTGTAGCGACATTCCTGGCCACGCTATATAGAAGAGCAGCAATGGATCAAAGAGACATTTCAAAAGCATGAGTCAGGATCAAAAATTGCGAGGAACTGGATGTGGGGGGAGAAACAGACATTTAGGGTTCATCTGCGTGGTTTTTCTTTCTTTCTATCTGTAAGTGTTTGGTTTGAATCACCACTTGACCAAGCGTTTCCTTGTGGTCAAAAACCAGAAGTGAAAACACACAACCCAGAAAGCTCCAGGTTCATAACCAGTATTTCAAAACTTGGTTTGGAAGTCGAAAGTCGTGAACACCAGCTTTAACCTCTCCAAATGCACACTGCCTTCTGAGATATCACCAAAGAGAGTAAAAACACCATGATACAAGAGGTCAAGTTGGGAATGCAGAGTGGTGGTATGGGCTTGCCCCCCTAACTCTAGGCAGTCCTGAAGCCCCCTTGCACATCCCTGGGGATTGGGGGATGGCAAAGCACTGTGCCTACCAAGCACAGAAACTTCAATAGCAGGCAAAATCAAATCAACAGTATCACCTTACGGGGGTAAACAACAGAAAAGCAGGTGAAAAAGTCCTAAATAAAAGCTCAAATAGTATGCCATGTCACCTCACACAATTTGCAAAAAAGGGCTCATACAAAACACCCCACCAAAACCAGAGAAACTCAGCCTCCTCTCTTTTTCACAGCCATTTCCTATGGGCAGCAGTCCCGAGTCTAGACTTGGCATTTTTAGTTTCCTTTTATCACCCCAGGGTGAAACATGCAGGTTCCCATTCTAACACGCTAAGAGATGAGGGCAATATGGACTAAAAACCTCAGGAAAAAACCCTAATAACTGTTTAACCAACTACTACTGTCAGACATCAGTCTATGAAAATTGTAAGCAGAGAAAGAGGTAAAAAATACTCATCATTAAAGCTCTGGCCACTGTGCTTTTGCTCAAACTTTTTCTTCATTTTCACAACAGCTTCCTGGTCCCTTCAGTTTTTTTTTATTTCTTTCCCGACAGATTAAAGGCCCGCGTGACACTATGTGACACACAAGAACTGACACAGAAAAGGAGATGTTTAAAAGAAGATGCATCTGTAGACTTGAAAACACAGGGGTGGGCGGTGGGGAAATATAATCTTGCTTTACTGCATTCCCAGCAAATCAGCCCATGAGCTCTTCTTTGTAAATTACGGGACTATACAATGAACCCTGGGATTTCTTGGTGCTTGGGTTTTAGTAATACTTGCTCCAAACTCCTGCAAGGTGCGAAGCTCGCTGCTGGGTATTGACCTTTCCAGCCAATACAACAAGAATCCCTTGTTTTAGTTATGGGTTGGTTTTCCTATTCTTTTTTCCCTCCTTTCTTGAAGGAAGATCTTTACTAACTACTGGAGTTACAATTCACAGTAAGAACCAGTGCTGCATCATTTCATAAAACTGTCTCTTCTGTAGGTCGATTGCAGGAATACTACCCGAGTCCCTTAGCTGTATGCTAGAAACAGCAGCTCTACATCTTGCCAGACTCCCCTCCAAAACAGGGCAGAAACTGTTTGCATCATTGGCTCTAGCATAACTGTACTCCAAAAAACTACAGTCACCTTTTTTACAGCCATCAATACCTCTTTTACTTTCTTTTGGCAAGCAGTATATTAGTTTATATAAATGTATTTCCAACACTGATTCATCAGCTCCTTCAGATGAAACTACTTCCCTTGCCCCTGCATTACCCTCATGGCACAACTTTCCCAAGTGAACCCTGGTGTCTTGGAATATGTTCTCATTCTCCATATGCTCTGACACCAAGAAAACAAGAGAGCTGTGGGAGAAATCTGTGAATTTGGGGGAACAAATACACAATTTTATGCCTGTTAAAAAAGTAGCTTCGATTTTATGAGTTTGTACCATATTTTAAGGCAAATGTTCTGGAGACACGGAAGAATTAAAGGAGCCCCTCAAGTGGTTTTAGTTCCCTTTATTGCCATTTATCATTAAATCTGACAAGAAATTTATCACCATCCTGTTGTTTGGGGTTGGTTTGTTTTATCTGGAAATCCTTGTTTCTAACTGTAATCGCTCCTCTCTGTTGCTCCCTGAAGTGCGAGGTGGGCACATGAAGATACAGCTTGCTTCTCGGAGACCCTGCATGTCTCAGGCCACCTCCATAACTGGTGCTGGGATTCGTGGACACTTTGCCGCGACCAAGAGCATCCACACAGCTCTTCAGAAATAACTCACCACGCTGTCACAGCATTCAGGCTAGCAAGGCAAAAAGCCTGCTGCATCTTCCATTTCGCAAGACATGGAAACTGTGACTTGCCAGTGCCCAGGTTTCCTTTGAAAATGCTTATGTTGGTGCAAAGGGCAATGAAAAGGCCAGTACGTCACATCCACTTGCCAAGGTGCAGATGCCTACCAAAACCAACAAAGAGATCAGAAACCAAAGCATAACCCGAGATCTGTATTTTCACCCCGACTTGAAAGACTGATGGAAATATATGTTCCTGTGGTTCAGGAAAAGAGAATAACTCAAAACCCTCCTAAAAATCAGTCTGAGATACTCAGCAGTCTTTAAGAACCCAGCATCTCATAAACAGAAGTTCACGTTATTCACTTATATGTTTTGGCGAGGAAAAATTACCCCCTGGGAAAATTATAAATTGTCCCAGTCATAAGAAAAAAAAAAAAAGAGAGAAAAAGAAAGAAAGAAGAAGAAAGAAAGGGGGTTTCTTTTTGCCTTTTTTCTAGCTACATTTATTCCCACCACTTACTAATGTACCTGTTCTGTCTTTCAGATGTGGAAAAGTATTTATCCTAGAAGAGAAGCGTCAATCCAGTGTAACACAGACACTGTAACAGAAAGCATGCATCATTTTTTCAGAACTTCTCCCAGTTCCAGTGGAAAATGACTTTCAAGAGTTTTAATGTGAAACAGTAATAATAATTCATGTGGCATTTGTTTTGCATTTATAGCAGTGGGACTGAAGGAAGCATTTGAGTTCAGAAGCAGCTGCAGGGCTCAATGCTGCTTGCAACTTCCAGTTCAGACTAAAAAAAAAAAAAACAAACCACACCACTAAAACTTGATTTCCCTTCAGCAAACTTCCATTCCTTCTCCCTGGCAACAGTTTTATGATTTTTAAGTGACAAGGTCGTTTTGTGATAGTGAGGCAGGAACACTTTGAGACATAAACAGCTCCTTACTCCTGCTCCAATATCTTTGCTTTCTTCCAATGCTGACATTTCTGATATATTTACCAAGAGAGAGAAAAAAAAAAAAAAAAAAAAAAGAGAGAAACAATAATAGTTTGGCAGGTGATGTTTATTTTAGGCCTTTCCACAAACGTTAATAGCACAGACATGTTGACAGCATCAGGCTAGATATGTCTGTGGTGATATGTTTGCCAGAAGAAAAATGCAAAGGCAGCACAAAATAAAAGATCAATCCCAAACAAAAGCCTTTCAGCATTAATCATTGCAGGTGCAATACCAGTAAGAAGACAAGAAAAACAGGTGCCAAAACCATGGGGGCAGGCACCCATCATACTAGGGTCAGCAGGAGTAGAGCAACCAAAAATCCGTGCAGAAGTCCACAACAAGCCTAGAGGCTCAAACATCCATTTCATCCCAACGCACCCTCTTTCTCCTCACCCTTATACTCTAGAGACAAGCACTTCTGAGGTAGAGCAAGGCTTTCTGCGACACCAGGGCGGGGAGCTCCTGTAAACAGGGCGTACTGGAAAACACTACAAATGGGGAAGTCACCCACTCCCTCTGAATTCACAAGCAGATGGTCAGAGTCCAGGGCTAGGCTCTTAAATACCCTGAGGATCAGAAAATTTCGGGCTACACGTCTGTGAACTTGGACTTGTACGGAGAGCACTGTGCTGCCATTGCCATCCCTTGCTGCTGCTGCTGACAAACCCTGCTCAGAGCTGGCGCTACCCTCCACCTACAGCAACCTATAACAAGGGTTTCTTAATGCCCACACGTGCAGACCAAGCTGCCTCACCTGCCTTCACGAGCACCAGTCACCAAAAGCAAAGATACTCTTTCCCTCTGCCCTCAACTGAAGCACTTACTTTACACAGACTTTTTTTTTTTTTCTGCAATGACAGACACGGCAGCCATCGTGTGCCTAGGCACACTAATATAGCCAAGACATCAGTACCTAAGCCTCTTTCTCAAGGTCTATTATACTTCTCTAATGGTTTTACGGTAAGAGACAGACTTAATTCATTATCCTTCATGGTAACGCTGCAAGGCATCCTTTTTCCATCTCTGGAACACAAAAATCTCTTCTCTGGATGACCGCTTTAAGAAAGAGGCTGTCACAGCAAATAAGTCAGCCTGGAGTGTGTTCTCCCTTGTCAATATGTGATATTTCCAAATCAACCCTTTAGGAAGGGCCAAGGAAAAAAAAATAAAAATGCCCTGGAGAAAGTAAACAGGAAGAAAAGAGAAATTTCACTTGTAAAGTGGAGTTAATGTGATGCCTTGCAAATAAGAAGAAAAAAAGCAAGCAGAGAAGGAAGGCAGTGGAAGGTGGAGAGGGGAGAACAGAACCGCAAGCCCCAAGAAAAGCCTTTGGTTCACCACATTTGCTTTCAATAACGCAGTACACAAGAGCAAACCTAAATCTTCACCTGTTTAGCTTCCAGAAACAATGAATTCCTCAACAGAATCTTTTTCTGCCTCTGCAAAACCTTAAAAGCAAAGGATCTAATGACAGGGAGATGAAAATCCAGCCTCTCTAATGTTTTCTCCATTATGAATGGGCCTTTTTATTGACCTTTCAGAGCACAGAGAAGCTGGCTTTCCAACCTCTGCTGCGATACAATTATCTGCAGTGTTTAATGCTAGTACAGGTGATTCCCACTACATACTGCATTTTGTTGTTTTGTTGATGAGTTTTAATTATCCATCCGGGTGCTAGAGCTGTCAGATGGGCTGCTGCTTATGTGATCAAACTAATACAAGGAGAGGCAAAGCACACTAATTGCAGCCTCACCAAGTGCCTTTGTGGAGATATGCCAATGAGATACATTTAAACTGCTGTGTTTATTGTAAAATATTATTATGTTTGATGAGAAAAAATAGTCCTCTTTCTATAGCCTCAAACAATTTTGTTCCTCTGATTCTTATTCTACGTTGAGAAAAGCAAAACTGAGGAAAAACAAACCACCAAAACCACACCCAGCCAAACAGCAGAAAATTCCTGCAGAGCCAAACTGAATCAGAGTTGTAAAGGTCACCAATGGGATTACTTTCATATATTATGGAGAGCCTGGGAGCAAGACGGAAAACAGGTACTGGAAATAATTTAAATATTAGTTTTACATAAGGGAAAAAAAAGTTATGCTGTTTCAACTCATTGATAAGGCCCTTAAAATTTAACAAGAGCATTAAACAGCAAATTCATAAGATTTTACAGATTTAATGGCAATTTGGGGCACCCCTTTAAATGGTGCATCTGCTCCCCTGCCAGGAACTCCCCAGCTTAGGAATCTGAGGTCTCGGACAGGACTTGCCAGTAGGGTGTGCTGCCTCATCATCACCCTCCAAGGAGGGTCTCCCCCAAGCAATGAAAGGTTTGTCCTCTGTGCTTCATCATGTAATGCCTCACATTTTATAGTTTCCTTGGATTTCTTTCTGTCCCATCTCTTTGTGATTAACAGAGTGAGAAGGGGAGATGAAACCCCCAAAGGCAATGAATGTGTAACCCAACAGGAAAACCTGCCGAGAACCATGTACTAATGCGCCTGGCTACAGCATCCCTGCAGCAAAGGCAACCTGAATGCAAGGCTAGTGAAAGAAACATTCAATGTTAGCGCAAGAACAACAAAGCAATGTACCCAATTCTGTCCAAGCCATTGGGTATGTTTTGACAAAAGCTTTGGGTCACCATGGAAACCAGATCTGCACTGAGCACGTCTGAAGCAGTCACAGTGCTGCTGCATCAGCTGCAAGTAGCTGAGGTTCCAAGCAAGGGCAGGTTTGCGATATAGACTAATGTCTTTCATTGGATGCTGGTCTGTAGGGCTGAAAACCAAACTAGGCAAGCCTTAAGGCTGTAAAGTACATCTTTTAAAGGACTACATCTGCCTTTTTACAGGTATTCTACTTCTTCCAACTCCATAAACTTCTGTAGCACACTAATAAAAATCCACTTTACAAAACACTGACAGGATATCTGGAGAGGAGAGTAAACACCTGAAGTAAACCAACCAATAAAAGGCTCATCAGTTTAGCCAGAGTTAACACTACTTAAAATAACTGCGAACAGAAAACAATTTGGCTTTTAGTTTGGATTATGAGTTCAAATTAAATGCTAGATGAGGTCAAGGCTGAATTTCAGCTGGTGTTCCACATTACTTTGTCTTCACTGCCACTTTAACAAGAGTCATTGCAAGTTAAAGCCCATTTTTTCTTCTTTAGTACAGCTGCCGAGAGCTAGGATAGCCAGGGGAAGTGGCAAAGGATTATATTCTCTAGAACAGCTCTGAAGTGCTTTCAGACCCTCAGTCTACTATTGCCTACCTATCCACCGAGTCGGCAGCACAGGGAGCCCACGCCATGCTGCACACCAAGGTGCTGCAGCCGTGTAGCAGCACAAAGGTGTGAACTTGGCGCTCAGCACTGGCAAAGCAAAAAGCAAATCTGAATGTGAGCACGTAGAAGCCTTTTAAAAATACTAACAAAAGAAATCTTTTTTAAAAAAGATAATTCTGTCCTGTTGTTAAAGCAAAATCCAGTATTACTCCCACTGCATCCCCCTTCAGTAACTGTCAAGTTTTCTTGAAGGACAAGGAACTACACAGCCTGTAATAACCACAGTGCTGCCGTTTACTGTCACCACCCAATGCCCCTGACCCAACCACTGACTGATTCCTGCAAAAGGAAAAACTGAGATTAGAGAGTATTGTCTGTAAAAGGGCTAAAGTAATCTGTTTCATGGGTTGGTAGGTTTAATGTATTAGCCTTTCACCGCTGCAAACAGGGTTAAAGAAGGGTTTGGGGCCAAAATAATTTGTACTGCTCTCCATCTCAAATTTGACATAATAATTGAATGACTCAATGAAACAAAAATGAATACATCCAAACAGCACAGGAGGTCGAAGCTGGGCAACTCCCTGATGAACTCAGGAGTGAACCGAAGGCAGCCATGCAGCACTGCTTCTAAAACCCAGAGCAACCGCTCCCTTCATCACTCTCGCCGATGACATGATACCAAGGTGATTTTTAAGTACAGGTCTATAGATTTTAGTTAAGAAACAATCATCCCTCAGCCTCTTGAGGGGCGGGGGGGGGGGGGGGGGGGGGGTGGCGCGGGGGGGGAGCTTCCCAACTGAGTCATATTTAGGATCAACATGTGACAGGTTATGCCTTTAGCATCATTGCTAAATCAGTTCAGACAAAAAGGTAATACTGCCAAGTAAAACAAACAGCCTGCCAGGGTTGTACGCTGTTAATACAGCATCTGTTTATGGTGCCTGATTTTGTATAGCACCTTGTGCAAAGGAGTCTTGGCCCCTGTCTGTCTGAGGCATTAAATCAGTACAAATATTAATCAGAAGCAAACCAAATTTTCTCAAAAAATAATCCTGAAATGAGCTAAATACGTTTTTGATATTCAAAAGCCTGTGGTGGGGTTTTTGTTGTTGTTGTTTTTTGGTTGGGTTTTTTTTTTCCCCACGTAGCCAACTCTGCCTCTCTGATCTTCAGCCCAAAGCTTGAATATAGGCAGCCTGCACTTTGATTCTAAGCTGAAGAGAAAGCACAGCCTCACAAAACCTTCATGTGCTTCCCAGCCCGGCACTGCCCAACCCAAGCATACACAAAAGCAAATGGTAGGGGGGGTGGGGGGGGCAGGAAGCCTATTCTTAAATATATTACTGGAAACGTCCATTGTGAAATTCCTCAAAATGTCTAAACACAGCCCTGAACTTTCTGTGGCTGCATGCAGCAACACGGAGGGGCTGGAGGGATGCATTTTTGAGAACACCTGTCCAGCAGCTCCCCTGAGGCTTTCTCACGCTGTGCTCAGCACTAAGCTGGGGAAAGTCAGGGATCAGACTCTGCTGCCTGCCCTCCCACCACCCCATTCCCTCCTCGCTTCTTCTTCCAGGGGTAGTTTTCAGCATATCTATCTATCTATCTCCGTTTTCAGCTATATACACCCACCAGCTCTTTTCCTGCTCCACCCTATCTGGTCACCATCCTGAAAGGGACACTACTTGCTCATTACATATCTTATCTGCCTGTAAAATACATGATTAAAATACATACAGATTTAGCTAAAAAGACTATGCTGAAAAAAAGTCTGATAGGAAAATGGCTTCTGAACACCTGTGGGACAACAACTGGCAGGAACCGAGCAACTGGGCTTCTGCAAAACTCCAAGTCTTTTTTGTGAGATGCAGAAACTACTTTGTTAGTGGAGGATTGACAATTTCATGCTACAGAGCCTGCCTAATGCTGTACTCACAGAATTAAACTCGCTGTATGCAAGAACGTTTCCTTTGGGGAAGCTAAACTCAAAGACCAAGTTTTCTGGAAAGGCTATGCCTCCCACTGGAGCTGAACTTTTCCAGAGCTTGGTTCTTGGAGGAACTACAAAAAGGCGTAGCTGCTGAGCATGGCCAGGGACTCCTGTGTTCTCATGGACAGCAGTGAAGCTGCTGGCTATGAAGCATTTTTCAGGCAGCAGGCTGTGTCATGGAGTGCGTAACCGCTTTAGTAATCCAACCCAAACAGCTCTGCAGAAAAAAAACCCTGCCTGCCTGGGATTCCACAGGAGCCTTAGGTGGAGCAGAAACTGGGAAATCCACATTCCAGAGCATGGAGCATTTCTCCAGCAAGTCAACTTTAAAATATGTGACTGATGCTGCTCAGACATACTAGCTGAAGCCCAGGGAGATGGATGAAAGGGTAAAGATGCAGAATAAATTCATCAGATGTCTCCATAAATCATTTCTATAGTTCACATTTGTTCTCTGCCTTTCATTACTTACATTTCTAAAGCCACCGGGTGCCTTGGTGCAGTAGATCTAATAAAAAGGAAGATAAAGTTTAACATCCCTTTTTGAAACATATTAAAATGATGTAGCTTTCTTCTGAATGTTAATGGCAAGCATTACAAGAAACATACTGTCTCAAAACAATTCACTGGGGCTGGGAACGAAAGCAGAGTCCCACTGCAGCCTGGAAATTCACAGTCCTCATCTCCACTCCCCCACCCCCATCTCCACTCCCCCACCTGGTAGAAAAGATCTTATTTCTGACCCTAATGTTTTGGCAGTCTTAAGTTTGTCACCAAATCCTGACCTTGCTTTGTGCAGACCCTCTGACTCAGGGTCAAAATTCCATACTCGAGGAGAGGAGAAAATATTTTTGGAGACTGGCATTTTGGGAAAGAATCTAAGCTGTGTGACAGCTGTTTGGAGATGCGGCATGCCAGAGGGGTCCCAGCGGAGCATACAGTTTTACACACACGCACACGTACAGAAAATCATTAAAGTTTCTGTCTCTAAAGTTTCACATTTAATGAAAGAAAGCAAGAGAGATATCTGGAGAACTCTTGGGTTATATTAACAACTAGTGATACTCCCTTTGCCAAGAGCACAGGCCTGGGAAGCTCACCGACAGGGATGGGAAGGACCCACAAAAACAACAGCAGGTCCAAGCGGTGTGGCGAGAGGGAGCGGGAAGAGCCGAGGGGGAGCGGGAAGAGCCGTCCTGCCCTCTCCCTGCCATGACCCTGGGCCGGTCAGGAATTGAGCAGAGAACCTGCTCTTGCGGCTGGAGTTGTTCTACGACAGAGGCAAGGACCTTTATAACACAGTTTAATCTGCTGCAGGTTAAACAAAACAAATGACTGCACAAGTGAGCAATTACAGAGCATTCCACAGCCAGCACTCAGAAAGCCTTGCCATTGATTAATTAGGTTCTGAGGCTAACCTCACAGTCCCCTGAGAAAGAGAGACCACTTAGCCCCTTTAAAAAACAAACAAACAACAACAAAATTAAGATTTTTTTTCAGTATTCTTATTTAATACTTGAGCATTAGTTAAACAGCTGCTAAAGTATTTGAACAGTTACTTGGGACTGACCTACATTCAGCTGTATCGCTTTATTACACAGGAGAAACTTAGTTAAGCTTCTGTTCCTTAATAAAAGCAAATAAAATCCTCCACTTTATGACAAGGAGCTGCACTGCTACAGCCATGTAAAGCTTTCAAATTTGTCAGCAGTTTCCCAAGAGTGTGGCTCCCACTATCACATTCCTCCTCTTTGCATTTGAGAGATAACAAGATACAGGGTATTTTTATGCATTAATGCTCCTCAAGGCAGGCTAGCTCACTCTGCTAGCCACCGCCAAGGTGGAGAAGACCGTAGCCTGTGATACCCACCCTGTTATCTTATGAGACCTACTGTACCTGTGCAATATGGTCTGCTCCCAGTCACATCATGGGCTAGGTCATGAGTACTTCAGCCCTGCCAGGAGGAAGGCATCAACTATTCACTTCATGGCAAGAAGTAAAAGAGTAACCTGTGCCTTGAAAAAAAACACAAACGAAACAACCAAACCACATCCTGCTGGCCATATAGTTGCACTTACCCATGGGCCTGATCCGCACCCCACTGAATTCCGGGGGTGAATGGTCATTTACAGGCACCACTAACCATTAACAGGGTTAATGAGCTAGGTAGTGGCAGCGTACAATGAAGGATGCTCCCGTTTTAAGAAAATACACAAGAGTTTCACCAGCTCATGTCACCAAAGCGACCCCCCAAGTCACCTACCCAAAGCCTCCCATGAGTATTAACATTTTAAAATGCTGTTAATGAAAAGAACCACCCCATACATGTGACCCACACTCAGCTACACTCACCACTGTAACTGTGCCGAACCTCTCTACAGGATTATTCAGCCACGTGTTACGTGCTCATCACCCTCCTCCCTAAAACACTCATCTTGGCCTCCTTGTCTCCTGCCCTCACACAAGCAGCTCCCCTGCTCTGACTTACCAGAGATCCATTTTGGGGGAGAAATCTGTCCCCAGCCTTGTACAACTAATGAAAGCAAGTGCTTAAAATATAAACAGCTAGACAAAAACACTCACCAGCTGCCCAGATCCTCTAGATTTTCGTTGAAGTGACTACAGATACTCAGACAAACCCTTGGAACTTTGGTGAGGTAATAGGATTTTTTTTTCTACATGAGGGAGAAAGCCCAAAAACTGTTCGTTGCTGAGCACAGACCGTGGGTGGGCAGCCCTTCCAGCACCGGCATCATGGTCAGAAAATTACTTCTGAACACCCGACAGCTCCTCCCATGTTTCCCAATCAAGGGATAATTTTCCAACTGGCTTTCAGTCCTGCTGAACCCTGTGCTGAATGCTTGAGACCATGAAGCTGCTACTGGACTTTTTGCCAAATCCAATTCTATATGTGCCTTGCTGACATCTATATTTATAAAGCTCCCTATTCTCTCAACAGGATGAAGAGACAGGTGCAGAGGTGGGAGTCATGCACCAAAGAGCAATTTCCCCAGCCTCATGACACAGGAGTCCTTCTACCAGCTCAACAACTCACAGAAATTAACTGGTACAAATGCTACAACACCTCCCAGGCTTAAAAAAAAAAAACAAAAACAAAAACAAAAAAAACCAACAACAAACCAAAAAACACCAAAACACACACAAAAACCCAACCAACCAAAAAAAAACCAACCACAAAACACAACAAAAAAAGAAAAAACAACAACAACAACAAAAATACCCAACAACAACACCACCACCACACAAGAAGCTCTTAAGTCCTGCACCCCATCAGGGCCATTAGTGCTGAGCACAGTGGCCTGATGATGCCTTGTCCCTTGGGCCTACTTTATTCCTGCTCTCTGAAGGACCACAGACATTGTTCAGGATCTGAAAAAGTTGGATTTAATTCCATGGATGGCTGTAAACCTTTAGTTCCCATCCTGTAGCAGAACAGCCTTACAATGAAGTCCAACCTCGTCTCTGCAACGGGCTCCACTTTTTCTGAATAATTAAGGAAGCATTTGGGCAGGGGCTGAAAATGGCATCCTCACTTTCTAGTATATGTTGGACTGTTAGAATGAAGTATCAGGCAGGCTCTGCTGCTATCTGTCTCTATGAATATTTGACTAATTAACATATAAGCAAGAGCAGCAATGGAAAAAATGATGCATTCAGTTCTATGCAATGCCGTTACAATTGTGATGACTTAAAATCCTGCAATACTTTGGTAGGCCATTTTACAGCCTGGCTGTAATAAGGAGCTGTGGTGAATGGTATCTCAGGTGCTGGAGAGTAAGCAGTTAGGGGTGAAGACACCTCAAGTCAGCTTTGGGGTTAAAGAAACTCTCCGTATACTCACTACTGCCAACCCTGAAGGCAGTAAAAATAATGGGTGACTATCAGTATTTTATTTGCTTTGTTAGTGTAAATAAGACTAGCTTAAGTCACAGGTTGCATATAAATTCGTCCTCCTTTTTTTCAGTGCATCTATGGAAAGTAAATTCTTTTCCAAGTGTTGAGAAAACGATGCTTTCCCTTATGTCAGTCAGTGCCTTTAACAGCATTCATCTCACTCCAGGCTTTTTGAAGCTTTGTGTATAGAAAACCAGTGCCCCTCAGTATACTGAAGTAGCCAGTACAGGCATCTGGACAGCGCTGAGGAACAGTTTAGTGCAAACAAATTGACAGGCGAACTGTAAAATACTGACCAACGAGGAAATTCTCTCTGTGTCCCAACCAGCCTCATCCTACCGGTCACTCCCCGCAACCGTCCAGCCTGGGCAAGAGAAGCTTCAGTTTTCCAGCTAACAGCAATCTACCTGCTAGTGCCAGGGGATCGGGTTTGATTCTGTGGCCTCTGCCTTTACAAATACTCTTAACAACTCTCTCAAAAAGCCAGCAAGCCTCATCTCACTTACTCTGACATGACTGAGTAAACAAATAATGCTATTTATGCACTGCAAACCGTTTGTCAACCCATTTGTCATTTCCAATCTTTCATTGCTCATGCAGTAAAAATATGTGGGATTTTATTCAAACCTCCCTTGCAGGTGTGATGAATGCTTTATTTATACAACAGCACTTCATCTCACAGAACTGTTACTATGCATATGCAGCCCTTTAAGTCCCTGTGTGGCGTAAGCAGAAGGTGTAAAGAGAGATGAAAACAAGAGGCAGTGCTGTAATTATAGCCAAGGGGGTAATCATGGATGGCTCAGCTAAAACTGGAGAATGTGTGCCAGAGGAAAGTTACCACTTCAGAAGAGTTCAGTCCCCATCAGCAGGCAAGGTGAAAAACATGGACCCATTCTCAAAGACCTCTTAAAGGTCAGCGTTACACTGTCAATCCCCGCTCAGCTTATCAGCGTACTCATGGCATCAGCATCCACTGTATATAGCGAGCACATTATTTCCAGGCAAATCATCTCCCATTGACACCCCCCAATTTGAATTTCAGTCCAGGACTGGAAAACCTGGAAGCAGACGCTGCTACAAATAACTACAATTTTGCAAGACATGAATAAATTCCTTTGGGCAGTCTTCTCGTGGCCAGATCAGACAGGGAGCAGCAAAAGGGCTTCCACTGTAATTTCTACTGCAAGGCAGAGTGACCTTGGAGGCAGCACCTGTGCTCTTCTGCAAAATGGGAAGAATGATAGTGAACTCCCTGCAAAGTCTTTTGAGATTCACAGATAGAAAAAAAAATATTACTTTGATTACTATTCATTGATGTGTGAAGTCTGCTACACAAACCTGCTGAGACCTACGGCATCTCCTCTAGAAGTAAAGCACCACTGGGATGAAGGGCAGCAGAACCTGTCCCTTGTTTCTACTTTGCATCACTGACACCACAGTAAGACTTGAGTTTCATTCACTCATGCCATGGAGCACACCAAATGCTTCCCTGGCTTACAGAAGCCTCACAACCATTTGACTCAAGCCGGTTTGCGGTAAAAAGAGTAAAGGATCGGTCCCAAGTGGATCCCTGTCTCTTGGAAGGCACATCCCTTGCAGTTTTTACCATGAGGGCAAAACATCGTCAGCTCCAGCATGATCTTCCTGGAAGCTCCTGGTTGCCTCTGATAAATCTGCAAGAGCTACCATCAATTTTCACATTTCTGAGGGTGTGGGGTAAAGAAAAGGTGAGAGGAGCAGCTGTGGACCAATTTCAGGTACCTTGATATCAAACCTCTCTTTCCTCCACCTTTTATTAAAAATTTCAAGGGGAGGGTGGGATTCACAAAGAACTATGTAAACAGACATCAGACTTATGTTTATTGCCTAAGCAAAAGAAGATTAGAATTGACAACTGGAGAGGTTTTTGGAGACACAGATGCTACAATCATTTTAATATAATTTGGATTTCCAAATCAGTAATTACTCTATCACATATTTATGATTTTGTAGATGCTACTAGAAATGCTGATGTCTTTTTCTATGCATAGTAATGAGCAACAACAAGGGCTGTTAATATAAAGCCTGTAATGTTTGTATTCATATGTAAATAGGTTATGTAAACGTTTTAGACGTTTTTCAGTAAAACAGAGTTCTAACCTAAGTGGCTCCATTCCTAAAGTAGAAAAATTGCACTCTACATAGAAATCGTTTACTAGTCTGTCAGCAAAGCCGCCAAAGCAGTGAGCTGTATTTATAGGGGCATTTACATCTCTCCATTAGATGTGATCTTAGAGTAATTGGAAACTTATAAATGTGCAGACAGATACTGGTTGATATTTAGAAAGTTGCTTGCACGTACATGGTGGCATACACATTCAGCACACATGCACCTTCTGCATATACATATGCACAAGCACAGGAACCTTCTTGGGAGACTGAGGAAAGCAGTAGTGTTTGATTTAATTAAACTCATTTAGTTAAGCTGATACAAACCCCTGGTTAAGAGTGACAGAATCAGTTTCTGTCCTGTTCTGCCTGCTAATTGACTTATGATAAAACTAAATAAGGCATGTTAAAACACCAACACATGTCTCCAAGCAGGAGTAAATTACACAAACATGAAACCACAGCTTTAGCTGACTCCAAACAATGCTAGGGTTGGGAAAGGGGTGGGGGGTGGGGAAGGGGGGGTAGTGGGCTAAATTACACTAAGGCCGCCCTTTGTACCTAAGAATGTTACCATTTTCCTTCCGACCCCTTCCACTCACGCATGCATAACTGTGGCCTCCATGTGTCCCACCTGGTGCATGGACAGCTCAAGGAAGTGGTCCCTGGGTCTTACGCAAGCCATTTCTAACTCAGCTGGAGCACAGACACACCACCATGGTACTGTTCCTTACAGGACCCGATGTGCCTATGGACGCAAAACCCTGGGACTCTCTACTCTTTGAACACCATATGACTAACGTGCATTACCTTCAGTGAGATCCACTCTCAACTCTATGATGCAGAGAATCACATCGTGAGACTTTTTCCTTGGTGTCTTTAACAAATCATATGCAGCCTCTCATCTCCTTCTCTTCTCCTCGAAGGTATGTATTTGAAAAGATGGTTTTGTGCCATTAAAGGCTTTAGAAAGACAGCTCAGAGACCCCTGTGTCTCCACTACAGCACGAGTAAGTCCCAGTTGTATAGGAGACAACAGACGTATTCTCTTCATAATAGATGTTCTTCTCTCGTAAGCAAAAATTAAATGGAAATGACAACAAGGGAGCAAACATACTGCTGTTACTCCAGCAACTCTCAGCATCTTCTACCATCCTAGGGGCAGTATTTTCAAGATCTGTTCAGTCCTTCACTTTTTATGAGGCTGCCAAAAGCTGCCAGAGGTAGCTACCTTTCTCTCTTGTGCCTTCTCTGCTCATCCTTCCGCACCACTTTCCCTCTGCTCTACTTCAGAGCACTCTCACACTGCTCCTGGAATAGTATTAACACCAAAAGAGTCAAGGTACATTTACATCTCATGCAATCGTAGCTTTACTCATCCTGTCCCCTTAACTGCTGCCTTCAACCAATGCAAAGTAACAGCAGTCATGCCACAAAACAAAAGGGAGACAGCCTGACATCCATACCAAGTAGCTGAATTATTGCCATTTCCCTGGTGAGCTGCAGTGATGTGTGATGACCTCTGGCAAACAAGGCAGTTTTCACCAGATACAGGAAGAAAGAAAAGAAAAAAGAAAAAAAAAAAAAGAAAAAAAAAAAGAGGCAGATAGCTCTACTGGAAAAGCCAGGCCACAAGTGTAGACTCTGTTATGCCCATGCCAACAACAGTTACTTACACAAGTAGAATTGAGAGGACTACCGACTAGGTGAGTAAATCCATGTCCACTTTGTTTCCAAGGGAAGAAATTCACCCTGGCAAGATTCTGTTTGTACACTGGAATAGCAGTATTGATTTCAGCAGTTATTCCAATCCCCCAGTACTAGAACACTGCAGTGCGGCAAATGGAGAGACGGGACGCAGCTTGATGCAAGCAAATGTCAATTTATTGTACAGAAGCACGAGGTTTTATACACTTTCAGAAGCTGCGCGTTTTAAACAGATTGGTCCTTGAAGCTAAGCCTTGCACACTAGGCAATCCCTGATTGGTGGTTAACTGCCAGCAATTAACAGCAAGGTGTTACCTTTCCTTGGCGCCATCCGTCCCCCACTCCCCCGTGCTCTGTGAACATGCCTCATCATGTTAATTGCTGTCTAGACAAGCTCGAGCACATTCCCCTCAGCTAACTGATTGCCACGCGTGGTCCTAGTTTCCAGCCCGCTCCTGCACTGCAGTGAATCAAACCCGCTGTGGTTTTGCCCCCGCTACCTTTGTGCTAAGAACTACTGGGATGCCCAGTGCTTTAAAACCGGCGCATAGACTGCTTTCAGGTTTTATTCCCTTTTAAAGGGGACACTCTTGGATATGATAAATGGTCAGCACTTTCTTGTGATGATGTAAGTGTCAAAAGCTGGTTGCATCTGAAAAAACCCATGGAACTGAAAGACATTTTGCCTATTCACCTGGAACTTGTTACATCAAGTGAAATAGCAGACAAGCAATCACAGCAAAATGAAAGCCCTTTGCTCCTGTTTGGTGAACCTTCACCTATAAATTCTGTGAAGAAAAAGTAAATAATGGCCCACATGGCACATGCTCAGCAGCACTGGTGGTCTGACATCACTATGTTACTTTATTATAGCTGTATACTTATCAAATCTAACCAGATTTCTCATTACCTAATGATTTCCAACAAGGATGATTATTTTTACTACATCACCCCAACGAGAGACCTTCACTGGGTGTCCAAAGCCCCCCTTGGTTTTGAAACACAAGCCCTGACCTGATGAGTTTGCAGTCTAACCTGCAGACTGTCTCAAAATGATGCTCTGAAATCAGGGAAGCACCCAGGCCCCTCGTGTCACCCAAGAGAAGGGGACCTTGTCTGAAGGGGCCAGCCTCTGTCTAAGGTCTGCATAGGGAGCAAAGTCAGCACTGTCTCCGTTAGAAGTATTGCAAGTGATGTTGAATCCAGTTTAGCATTTGTGTTTAATAACAATAATGCTTGCTTCATAAAAACCTGATTTTTGTGTAACCATATCCAAACTAAACCAACTGAACAACACTGTGAAGTAAAAGAGGTTGATAAGTGAGGGCTTTTGCTGGCAGAGCTTTCCTCATGCTCTTTGTAAAACCAGCTACCCTTGCAAAACAAGTTATTTGCTAATAGTTATGTGCTCAAATTATGAGTCCCTGTAGCATGGCACAACTTCCCAGACTGTTAACAAACGCACTGGCAAAATGGTCCAGTGCAGACCAGCCTGCAGATTGGTGTCCAGTGCTGTTTCCAAAGGCTTCCCCCTCACATCAGGAAAATCCCATTCAGCTTTTGATTCCTCTGGTGCTGATATGCCCTTAAACATCTGCCCTTAAGAATATCCATCCACTTTACCTCACAGCATAATTACAAGGGCACAAAGCTGGAGTCTCCCTCCCTATCCACTCCAAATCCTCTCTCACACTGGCCTGCCTATTCCTGTGTTGCCACCCCATTTCAGGCAAATCCCAATTATAGCAACAGAAAAGGAATCAGACGTCTTTGTTCAGATGCAGATTGAACATCATCAGCAAGACAGATACCGAGTGCTTGTATTTGTAGAGGTCTCTGCTGCCTTTGGGTTTTTTTTCCCCTTTTCTTCTTCTGTTATTGATGTTAAAGAGGGAGCTAAAAAGTCTGTAACCATTTCACCAATTAAAAAATCACAATGGTCTTCTGCAAAAGCTACTAAGAAACTCCATTCTCTCCCTCTTTCAGTTATAGCTGCTACACGTTCTTACATAAGAGATACTGCTCCAAAATATGTTTAGGTCCCTATTGATTTAGCCTAAGTCCACTTGGCTATGGGTGGGAGAGAAAGCAGGAATGAAAACTGAAGCAGGAAAAGGTTCATAATTTTGTACCACAATTCAGAGGGCTGTGAGGAGCTGCCAGCTTGTCTTGCCTTGAACTTGTCATCAAGTCTTGTCAACTCATCTGTTTAATCAAAGAATTTTAATCAAAGTACAGTTCAAGAAACCACAGGCTAACGTGGACAAATGATAAGAATAATTAAACCACTCAGCTAATCTGTAGCTTGTCTGTCATTGGCTCCTAAGTATGCTGGAGGCTTGAGATAACAACTGTCTTGCATATTTAGCAAGCTAGATCCTTAGCAGGTCTCAGTCAATAAAGATCCCATGGAGCTACGAGTAATCCCTGCTGAATGCAGAGCTAGTACCACCAAATGTTGCACCACTCCAGTCTCTGTGTTTCTTTAGACTCTCACATGCATTCCCAGGAAGAGCCACCATGTTGTTTCTTATCAACACAACTGAATCCACATAGTTGTCACAGCCAAATATTTTTGAGGGATGGTTTTCCTTAGGAATATGATGGAACCATTGAATCAAAATGTTATGGACATGTTTATTCACATTGTCATTTAGGAAAAAGCTTTCCAGTTTAAAATGCATTTTATGTGTTCTCGTTAAAATTGGTTATGTAGCCTTGAAAATCAGAATACTCCGATTCAACAGAAATATTTCTTTCAATGCAAAAATCAGTTTTCTGGACTATTTACAAATGTTTGATCTTATGTTAATACAGAATTGTTTTACAATGAAGTTACATTGCCACTTCAATGACAGAATTTCCTGCAGCACAGAATAATTGGTCTCCAGTTAACTCCAAAAGTTGCTTATTTTTATTCCTGTCTTTTAACTGAACATATATTTGCTCTCCAGCAGCTGACCATGCTTTCAGCAAATGCCAGGTAATGCAGCTTACGAGCTACCTAGAATTGACTTGGGATTACTATATGGTCCCTCAAAAGACATATATTTGAGAGTTACTGCAGAGCCACTGTTCTGCAGTGCCTCACTGTCCAGACAAAGCCCTTCCCTTGGTCCCTAATCCTGGACACTTACAGTATTTCAAAGGATTGGCTGAGCAGATTTCTGGGCATTAAAATGCAAAAAACAAGTGTGCACACATGAGATGTTGATTGCACTGCAGCCTAGGAGAAACTACTCGGCAAGAGACAACCTGAGCCTTTTACAGGAAGCAGGCTTCTAAGGAGGGAAAAAGATTTCATGTTGGTCCAGCTGCATTGTAAGGCCTTTTAAGTTAAGCAGTTTGTATACCACTGTGTGTTTAGCTCTCATAATACGACTCCTGTTTTTAAATAAGAAGTTTTCTTATCAACACATTTCTTATTTTCTCCTCCTCAAGATGACCCTTCACTCCACAGCTGCAAGAGTGCCGGGGTATCCAGCAGCCACTGGGACAACCATTGCCATTCAGATCTTGCTTGTGTTGGTATTGTGACACAGCACTTCTGAGGTTTAACCTGCTCCTACCACTGCCTGTTGGCATTGCTGACCTTCACTCAGCTGCTTTTTGAGGGAGGCCCCGTGATCACGACACAGCACTTGAATTCTGCTGGGCTGAGGTGAACTCAGTATTTATCTGAGAGCAGTGAAAGAAAATGAGAGCAACAGGAACTTCTTCCTGTGCTGCAGAGGAGCTGAACCCATACATGCTCACCAGGCTGAGGGAGCACAGCAAAGTCTAAGCTTCAGGACATCACCTATGGTCTAAAAGAGGACATTCGTAAAGGAACCTGCAGGAAAAAATATACAAGGAAGGGTAGAGTTGTTGAGCAGGGAACCCTAGATGATGCTCTTGAAAAGAAAAAGAAAAAAAAAAAAAAAAGAAACAAAACAAAAAAGCATAGTATTGTTCCCCAAAGGATATTTCCCAACATTTTTGAAGTAGGTCTGGAAAATGAACTAATGGCCACAGGAAAGGTAAGAAGATGGCCAAGGCCATTTTTCCTACACTGTTAAAAGCAAAAATTGTACTAGCAGAAAATTAAGGTCAACATGTCCCAGTAACTCAGGAGATCCAGAGGGGAAAAAACACCAAACAATGGGGTCCCCCCTTTGGGATGTGGGTGGGCTGCAGCAGTCACAAGAGGACAAGGAAATCTTTACTATTTTGTCCAAAGCTGTACTCATAATAAAGAGAATGGACATTCTAGCTAATACCTGCAAACATGCAGATTATGAATCAGTGGGAAAACCAAAGCATAACCATAGGCAGACTGCCACCTTTTTAAAAGCAAACAAAACTCTTTGGTTACAATGGTGGTAGTTCTTGTATTTTTGTCTCAAGTTTATCCTTCAGTTATCCCTGTGAATTGGAAATGTGCTACCAGGACCAATTTATTATCTAATACATTGCAACAGCTACTGCTGCTTATTATGAAATGCTACAGCAATGTTACTCAAACATTCAAGAAAAGCAAATTCATATCCCACCTTAGACTGCTTGTTCGGCTGCACACTGATACTGATGCTACCCAACATCAAGTTAAAAATCACACATTAGAAACACTAGCTTCCACCTGTTTTGCCCCTATGTTTTATCACCAAGGATCAGATAAATCAAAACAATTTTTTTTTTCCTTTCATCTGCTTTTAAACATATTCTACTGTACGTTGGTTTTACTTGGGTCGAGAGATGGCTGTATAATACATAAGACATTTGCTTCTGCAGACTTGGAAAGGCATTTAATCAGTGCATGAATGAGGCTTAAAGAAACAGAAAGCTTCCTAATGCAAATGCAGCTGCGACTGATAAGAAGGACAATGGACAGAAATCCTTGACTTGATTAGCTTAGTGACCTAGAAAGAGGGATGTGTCTCAGTCCAACAGGGCAGAACAGAGAAACACTCATGAACTGTTCCTTTCTGCAGCGCTCACTTCCGCACCCAAAGGAGCCATTCACCAGAAACCTGGACACACTAGGGAAGCCTTTCTTTCAGTTTCTGACTGTACAAAGTCGAACGGAGGGACAGACTTCACATAAATAAGTGTCTTTCTCTCTCCCCTCTCCCTCTCTTGCTCCCCGTGTTGGCTTTGCAGAGGATTCAGCTGGTCCTAAACCACATACAGTAAGAAAGATTATTTCAAAAGGCCTTAATTCACTTTGATGTATTGTTTTGGTTTAATGCGGTGTCTTTTCTAAGGACACACAAGAACTCTGAAGTATTTCATATCTGCGCATCTACTGTGCACATCTCACGGTAATTGTATGGGAAAGAGCAAAAGTCTGCAAAACTCAACTTAGTAATACATTTAAAAACATTTCAGATATACCTTACACCTTCAGAGCCCTGTGGACAGCAGCTAATTAAATCTCTCAACACTGTTCTTACACAGATGGGTAGTTATCTCTGTTTTGCAGATGGAAGGAGTGAAATAACACGACATGCTGCAGAATTTACAAAGGCTACAGGCGCTTCCTTCTCCAACTCACAGCTCTAAGTGCACACCGCAAAGCCTCACAGAGCAGACCGACTGCGAGGGCAGAAGGGGTCACAGGTGACCCTGGGGGACAGGGAGGACATGAACCCTGAGCCAGTCTCCTGACCCCAAGGACTCATGCCACAGAGCAATGCTGCCAAACAGCACTGACATGTTTTGCACAGAAAGAAATGGAGCACAGAGGCCTCATCAAGAATCAATTAGATACTGCAAGAGAACACAAAGTAAAGGTGGGACAGCCACACACACATGACGTATCAAATGGAGAGGAGAAAGGCGGCTGGCTCACGTCCCCACCCCAGGTATCACAGGGTTAACCGGCACACAGGAGGATAGGAATCCAGAAGTGTAACAGACCTGGAAAAGAAGCCAGATGTTTCTTATCTTGCCGCTATGGTCCCAATTCATCCAAATAACAGAGGTTCGGAAAATTAATTAACATTCTGAAAGGAAAACCTGACTGTAAGAGCAGATTTCTAATTAGCTACAGACAGCGCTGGCAGGCTGCTTAAAAGTCAAGGCTGATTCTACCCGCCACACATCGGGTGTGGGCCCTGGCCGAGTAAAAGGCAAACAAACCTGGAGACTGCTTACTACCGTGATTCACGGGTAGCAGGGCAAAAAGAGCACATTAATTTTTTTTTTTTTATGATTATGAGATAGTGGGATTGCAGCATATCCCTAAGGATCCTAACAGCACTTCCTAAGAAATAAGACCCATATGTCTCTGAATGCCTATACGAGCCTAACCCTTTTTCCTTCTCTCATCTCAAAACAGCAACGTACAAAAGATAGCATAAAAAAATTGTGAGAGCTTATCTGAGCCTCAGCCCTGTCTTGATCATACTGCTAAGCATATAACTCACGCTTGGCTAAGGACTGCAGAAGCAGTGGGATAAAAGTAATGGGAAGGCAGTGGGAATGCCAGGACTCTTCAATGAATGGAGCTCTTTCATTCCACCTGACCAGGATTACGGGAGTTAAGTATTTTTGATGATAAAACCAGCAACAGAGATCTTCAGGAGTGTCATCACTGTGCCGAATCTCGGGAAGCTGCCTGAGATTTCCAAAGTCACTTTAACCTTCCTGCTCCCACCAGCACTACCATGCTCTCCCCTCCAAACACTTCTTGTCATAATGGAAGTCTGCTGTTTTGGAGGGGTCCAAATTTTCCCCTGAAGCTTAAACTCATCTTTTGCAACCATATCTAAATCAGAATAACGCTCGTAAGAAATGAGAGCATAGGAGAGATTTAATGTAGAACTAGAGCAGGAAAGAAGAGCCAACCAATAAAAGTGAAAGGTGCCGATAAACTAAGAGACTGAAAACCACCTAAGCACAGCTAAATGCAGTTAGCAGGGAAGGAACATCTCATCTGCTGGGCAGGAAGATGCACCAAGGGTAGAACGAGGTGTGCGAGGGGGCGCGCCAGCTCTGCAGAACAGAAAGCACACAAAAAGAAGCTGCAAGTCCTTCCGGGAGGCATAAAGGCATGATCCAAAAGTGGAATCCCTGGGAGGAGGGGGGAAGCGGGAAGTGCCAACTTCTCCTGACAGCCTCTGAGGCTGGCACAAGGTGATTGATGGGGGACATGTGAGATGTATAAAGGAAAGGAACTGCAAGGAGAAGGAAGAACCAGCTAATTTTCCCACAAGCAACTAATACAGCCAAAATCGTGCTAGGGTCAGGAGCCAGGCAAAAATCAGGAGCTTTGACTTGACAGGAAGGTGCTCAGCAAAGAGACAAAGACAACCCAGTTTCTTTGTAAAAAGACTGTGGAAATGGAGGCTGTTAGGAGGAACACACTAATTGTTAAAAAAAAAAAACCAACAAAACCCCAACAAAACAAAACCAAAAAACCAACAAACCCACAAGCAAAAAAAACCTCACAAGATGTAAGAAGAAAGGAGGTAATGAAGGAAACCTGTTCTAGAAAGGGAGTGGGGAGTGAGGTGCCTGACATGAAGCTGAAAGAATGAGCTGGTCAGTGGCAAAAGAAAGAGGAAGACGGATTTATGATTTTGGAACAAATCACTGAATTACAGACAGAACAAATAAAGCTTTCACCTAATAACCTACTTCTTAATGAAACTCCAAGATAGTTTGCTGTGTGCCTACCGCTAAGAAGCTAGTTCAAAATAAAAGGAAAACAAACACAAACCTTCAAGCGCTTACAAAAATCCAGTATATGGTCTTATCCTGCTGGTAAGATTCGTGTGACTACAGCCAGCCACATGCAAGCCATTCGCATTTAGCCGGCAGGAGAGGCAGATCAGACCCTGGAAGGAGCAGGGCTCTTATTCCAGGGAAGCAGCTGACAAGGACCCGTGGAGGCAAACACTCAAACACATTGCCAGAAACGCAATCTACAAGAAGTGGCTCCTTCGTAGTCTGGATTAGGGACAAGGGCCAGCCCTGATAGGAAAAAAGGTCTACAACTATAGCCTGAAACTATAAAGTGGGGCGGGTGGGGGAGGGGGGAGCATTAGTGCCCCAAAATAAAGCTTGAATGATGTTTAATTCAAAACAAATGTCTGAAAAATTGCAGGAACCTCTCTAATCCCATCACTGACACCTTATTTTTCAGCCACCTTATCTAATCTCTCTTTTTCAGAAGGAAGAGAAAAAAGATTTTAGTAATTAAATTAATAAAATCCCTTGTTGACTCCAGTCCATCCTGAGTGATAAGGAATCCTTTCCAGATGGATTGTAATTTCCATTTAATCTTTTATTCCTCTGCTGGTCAGCAACCCACAGGGCATGAGAACTCATTTTCTGGCCATCACTGGCGTGGTGCTAGATGGTCAGATGTAACCATTACAGCCCTTTACAAGACTTTAATCCATTTTGAGATCACATTCAAAATCAGAGTCCTTTAGTACCCCCATAGAGGTGAAACACTGAATCACACCCCAGCCTTCAGTCATATCTGTGAAAACCTCTCTTCTCAAAAGTTACCCAAAGATGAGCAGGATCTGCTAACATAACTCCGATTCAAATGCTGGAGGCTTAGATTTGAGAATGTGCTGCATGTTCAGGTTCATCCTCTAGCCCTTTACCATTACAAATCATGCTTGTGATGTTGCTCAATATTGTCATGAGTGTGTGTCTGCATTGCTAAATCGCTGACTGCAGCTGCTTTCACATATACTTTAGGAAGCTGTATTAATAGCATGACTGAAGCTTGCACGAAGGGAGTGAAAAGTGCCATCCTTCTTATAACAATAATAATAAAAGACTGTTAACAAGGAAGAGCTGAAAATCCTATTTTAGTGCTACAGCTCTGTGTCTGCAGATCATTAATTAACGTCTTTGTGCATCACAAGATTCTGCCCTTTGATTGAGCCATTAACCAGGTTTGGAAAAGGATGCTAGCAGCGCTCTCACCTTTTTTCTCTCTCTCCGTTTCCTTGCCCCTCGCAGGGCAGCCACAATGAAGATGCCCAAAGAGGGAGTGAAGGCTCCTCCTAAGCCCATCACAGATAAGGAAAGGTGGAAAAAGCAATGTAGACAGCACATTTTCTCAGCCATTTTAAAACAAAATATCCTTTTATCATCACTTGATAATGCATCACTTGATGCACTTCCCTGCATCAACTTGAAAGAACAGGCTTCCTTTCCTGTTCAATGATAGCGAAGGGATTAAAACAGAATACCCTTGCTATAAACGACTGTCACACACAATGCAAATTCCTTAGCCTGAGGTAAACCCTAAGAAAACATTTATTAATATTAAGGGATGGGCGGGGGCAGGAGGGGGAGATGCTGAAAATCCCTGCCAAAAAAGATTCTCAAAGCCCCTCACTTGTTGAAAACAAAGTAATAACAACCTATACACTTACAGGAGGGAATACATTCTCAAACTTCAGCCCAAATTTCCAAAAGCTACGAAGGGATTCAGGAGTCCTGACAAGCTGCCAATCCCGGGCTCTCAGCTACCCTCAGAAGGGGACAGTTTAACAAAACAACAGCAAGGTGGTCTCAAAGGCTGACACAAATAGCAAGAAGAGAGGCATGAAGACTGTCTTAACCTTTCAATTTGCCCAAGCTGGCAATTGAACAGTGTAGTTTTTGCAGCTGGGTCTCTGTGGTGCAGAGAGCTCCAAAATGCAAAGGAACAGCCAGAACCATGAGCCCACATTGTGCTGCGCTTCATTAGACCTAGGGTCTAGGTTTCCATCCAAAAAGAGAAAAACTGCTGTTCAGGTATGTCCAGAAAAAAGAAACCATCTCTTTCCCCTTAGCATAACCATTTCAAAACAACTCCAGTTCCATTAGTTTACCTATGTTTAACCGTTGTGTTCACATAAAACCAAGTAACAGCAGCACTGAAAGCCACAATGAACTATTATGTCAAATGACTTCTGACTTCTCTCTTCGGTGGTCACTTAACTCTGCAGCAAGACAATTGAAATAATGTTTATTTTAAGGAGTAATGAAGAATAGCCTTAATAAAATAAATCAAGTTTATTTTCCCTGATTATTTTTCCTGTTTCCTTGAATGACTTACCTATGCTCATTGAAATACCGTTCTTGAGTGCCTAGGGGTAGACAGTTAATGATTTTAATAGGAACAAGATTTCAACCACTACATTCAGATGTTGTTCACATCTGCATAAAATCACATTCCTAATAACAGAATTTAATTCTGTACATATTCACACAGAACAATACGTACAGGGATAGGCCAATACTGGTTTCAAACCCAAGGGTACTTATGCTATAGGCATATGTACTTAAATACAGATCTTTTCCAAAATACACTTATAAAACTACACACACAATATACATACGCACACATCTAACGTACAGGTATAACATATTCAATAAGATGCCGCCCAACAAATGAAAGAAAAGATTCTGAATATGACTGAAAATAGGGTAATAGTACAATCTAAGACTTGCTCTTTGCACGCGTTTCTTAGAAATGTTCTGTGGATGACTGAGGACTGCTCATACATCTACAATGCTGAATGCAGGAATGTCTGGGCATCTGGTAGCCCAGATGAAGCTACTGTATGTCCACAAATCTTAGCTATGCACACTGTACAGGCTCTGGTGAAATTACACAGCACATGCACAAAGGGTCCAGGAATTTGGGAAAAAGTTTAAGGTGTAGGCAAAGAAGCAACTCATGCATATTTAAACACACACTTCCAAAGAGCATCCAGCTGATTTTCTGTACAGGAAAGAATCATGCAGACAGTCATGGATACAAAACTGGAAGATTCCTGTACTGTATCACTGAAGTGCTGCTTCAAAGATGCTTTGGAAAGAAATATAGTAGCTGTAAGATTCAAGGCACTGACATGTGTCTTCATTTGCATTCAATCAAAAAAAAAAAATACCTCTTTGGCTAAAAAGTGAACCAGTACACCATCCATTTGAAACACACACATATATATATATATGTAAATAGTTTCAAAAAAGAAAGAAAAACCAGAGTTACTAAGTTAAATTAGACTCAAACACAATTTCTGATTGTAGGACATTTCTGATGTAAAGCATCTGAAGAAACTCTATCACAACTAAAACCTACCATACATTTCTTAACTGTGGAAAGAGTCAGCTAAGAAAACTTCGACACACTCCCCATATTGAATGTTCTGTACAAAGTCGTTCTCACTTCCCTCTCTTCCTTTGGCTGTCAAAATGAAGAATTGTAAAGTTTTTACCCAAAGATTGGCAGAGTCTGTCAAAGATTTAGCAATGTAATTGATGGGGAATCTAGTGTGTTTAAACTGCACTGACTAAAATCAGCCTCTACAACATACTGTGCCAGAATCTTATGCCATTACAAAACATGTCCAACAAAAGCAGTCCAAGTTCCAGCAGCTTGTAATGGCAGCTTACTTGGATATGACCAAAAGCAGCTTTGTCCAAAAGAGAACAGAACATGGATTTACGCTGTTAACTAATAAAAATGGGTGCATTGCCAGTAATATGTAACCGACATGGAAATGGAAACTGTAAACAATGGATGCATACGGGACAGTGCATCGCTGTGACAAAAGGAAGTTGACAATGTAATGTTCCTGAGGTGGAGAAAAACCAAGCAGCTAGAATTAATAACAGCGTAACTACCTACAAAGCTTTCCAGCTAGAACGGACATCAGATCATTAGTATTTTTTACTTAGACATCTTTGACGGTGAGCAGAAGCCTGGAAGCTGCGAGCATAACAACCAGCAGCAGAAAGATCAGGCTCAACCTGCAAGGTGAATTTCAATACATAGTTCTCCCCCAATGGGAGTTCAGTCAGGTACCACAAAACACATCAGAAATATTTAACAAAGCTTAACTCTCTGCAAAGGCATCTGCATGCTGCTTTCTTGCACCATATTGACCGTTTGAGTTACTCAAAGCAGGATTACCAACTCTATTGACAAGTCCACCTCGACATTCCTCAGTGTTCAGCAGCTCAAACTAACAAGATGCGGCAGTTTCCTAACAAACATGAATTAATGTCATCACCAGTCAATAGCAAAGTTTCAAAATAAAGGCTATATTCACAAACACAAGAGGCCAATGACAGGGGCAGTATATCAAATGTGGTATCAAGAAATAATTGTGATTTAACAGTCTAAAAATTTTTAGGTGAAATTTCCTGCAAGGCACACTTTCTGTGATATATGCAGGTTTAACATGAATGCTCAGCTTTTACATGCTATGTGTTATATTTTTGCTTTATAGGTTTTCTTTAAGATGTCTTTAGGCAGACAAATGGTTTACGACTCCAAGCTCCCCAGAAGGCAGCCGAGAGGATCTATTGGTAGGCAAGCTTTCACAGATTAAAGAAAGGAAAGGTACTTCCCCAAGAAACAAAAATAGTAATGGTCAACTGATTTTTCTTTTATTATTCTTTTATTATTTTTTGGCTGGCATACTTGCAGTTGAAATCAAATTCCTCCCTCCCTCTACCAACGCATCATCTAGAACCAAAGCTGTGTAATGTCAATGCAAGTTTGGAGTATCAACGATATCATGATCTGTAACGGTGTACAGGACATAAAGCTAGGCAAAGCCTTTTATTGCATTTCTTGACAAACTGTTCAGATGCATAATCTCAAAATGGAAAAAAACCAAACACAAAATAAAACCCAAATCAAAAAGCATTTGTGTGCTTAAAAAGTTACTGGAGTTTAATAAACACAAAGGGAAACGAACAGCAAAGAAATCTGAAGTATTGGTCTCAAATACATAAAAGCATACGCTTACTAAGATTAGTACTACAATGTGTAAGTAAATGTTATCAGTAAAAATCAGTAATATTTTTTTCCAATATCTGCCATACCTTAAAGGAGGGTTTTATAAGAAAAAAACCTCTGCATTGCAATCCACGCTTCATAGTTTTTGTATTTAAAAAGAAAAGAAAAGACAGCTTTACAGAAATGCACTTCCCTCTACTCCATTCTGTGTAACTTGTGTGGGTAGCAAACCATACAAATCAACTAAAAATACAGAATTCGTAAGTGGGAAAAAAATGCATGCCCTAACTCCAACAGTAAGGTGGTGATGTTTTCCTTCTCACAGTTTTTTTACTGGACTATTTCTTCATTGTAATAACAATTCTTCATTTCTTCACAAATTTATTTATCGTACCTAAGAAATACAGGGAAAGGGAGGAAGTGTTTGGGATTATAAAGAGTATAGACGGTGAATCATTATTTCAGTTTTTTAAGGAAATGGATGAAAAGGCAACAAGATTCACCTGAATCATGTACTCCTTAAGAAGAACCTATACTGATTGCTAACTGAGTAGTATTGCCAAACACAGATGCTTGAACATCACGTGTTAATTCCCTTAAAAACAGGATGATTTAAGAAAAAAAACGATGTAAAAAGAAGGAACATTTTCCTGACATTTCTGAGCATGAATCTCTCAAATAAAAGTCTTTTTAAATAGCCAGTGTAAAAATATAGTTTCAAAAATCAAAATGGTAAAAAATAACATGCCTGCAGCAGCTAGAGATTAAGGTGAAAAAACGTCCAGTTTGCTAAAGAAAACAAGATCACTATCACACTGGAAACTTCAGAAAGCTGCTCCAGGGTTTCTCTCCTCTGCAAAACTGGGATACCGTTAAAGCTGGTAAAGACTGGCTGCCCTCACAGAAGCAAATGATGGCCCTAATCCTGCAGATAGCTTGCAAGTGCTTCCAGGACTAGGGCAGATGAATTGAAATAATTTCCTTTTTATGGCTTGCAATAGCAGGATCATCTGTATTCTGCACAGAAGACAATTCATTGCAGGCAGGCAAACAAATCAGATATTCTTGGAGTTTGCAAGCTGAGCTTATTATTTGTCATTAACAACTTCAGTAACTACGCTGCAAATGACCACCTGTTTAAACTACTCGGGTATCTGTGTTCCAGTCAGACTACTGGAAAATCTAGGCCTGTGGAGTTTTAGGGAAGTCAGTCCATAGCTCAATAATTGAGTTTGATCTTATTACAAAGAGAGGAAACCTTAGGAAAAAACCATAAAACACGTGCAGATTGAGGAGTAACCACGCACACAAACTGCTACCACACACGCAATTGGAGAGAACAGCCATACCATACATCCTGCTCTCTGGGAAAACTTAAGTGGTTTGATTCCTGATTTTCCTTCAACCTCCAATCCCTGGCTGCTCTCCTCCACGCCCAGTGTATCTGCCTTAATTCAGAGCCGCTCCTTGATGTGTTCTGGCTTTCTGGCCTAAATTTAAATGACACCATTTTGCTCCACATTTCCTTGTCGCAACACATTATGGATTTACCATTCCCACTACTGCTCCTGAAAAGACGCTGTCAGATTTCATGCAGAAGAAATCTGCACACAAGTTATTTAGACCACGTGACATCTCTACCCAGAGAGAATACTTCTGGAAAGGGAATCTAGGAAGGCTTCTAGGAAGTGATTCAAAAGGTTTTAAACACACATTTGTTAAATAACTATTTCTGAAACTTCAACAAAAGCCACTGGATATAGAAATTAACTTACTAACTTGCATTACAGACCATGTTGGCCATCTCATCAACGCACGCATTCCTCCAAAGTGGGAAGCAGGGGGATTACCTGCTCACTGATAGGCGCCAATGGAAAAAAATTTGGGGGGTTTGGCAGGTGGCGGACTGTTTTGGGTCAGTGTAGCTTGTTGATTATATTTTGTATGTTATCTCAAAAATACTGCAGAGATTTCAAAGTCTTACTCTGCTAGTCCGCTTGACAGTGTTGACAGTCTGCAATATTTTGGTTGTTAAATGAACTACATTACATTTACTATGCAGCTCAGGGAAGGGAAATGGGAAACCCAACTAACTTACAAAAAGAGGGGCACGGGGAGGTTTTGGCAGAAACAGTAGCCTGATAGGCTGTTAATAGGAAATGCACCCTTAAACAAGTAGTTAAGAATTCCAAATAAGATGTGAAGAACTTCTTGCTGCATTAACAACTTTCATTTTCTTAAGACGATGCTGTGGTATCCCCAAATAAGTTCTTGGATATAGAACAGAAGCGTTAAGCCTTTGCTCTTGCCATTACTAGCCAGCTTACTTAGACAAAAGCTTAATGGCAAACTACTTTCCACTGCTGGAAAATACCCATACTTTACCGAAAGGGTTAGCGATTTTATAGCATGCATTAGTTGCCAACTCTCTGTCAATTTACTTTCCAACTAATTTAACACATCTTGACTCTGAAGTGTTTTTTTTTTTTTTTATTTTCTCCCCTGCTGGTATCACAGTGTCAGAGATCAAAGGCTTGTCCCCATCTTCCAGCTTGTGCTGCATTCAACTAAATTACCAGATTGGTTACAGAAAATTTGCAGCACTCATCCAAGCACGGTCACAAGCAACCCAACAAAGCCCTGAACACATCAGTCAGGGGTACTGACAAGCTGGGGCTGGAAAGGCAAGCTAATAAACTATGAAAATGTGTCTCCTGCACCAAGCAGGCACTTACACATGTGTGGGCTGGAAAGAAAAACCCCAAATCCTATGGGGGTAGGAGGATGGGGGTGGGGTGAGAATAAAGGAGAAAGAAAGAAGATATACGGGGTTTCTTTTAGCTTGGTTTAATAAAGCTAGTAAAGACATTTGTAAAGCTTTGGCAGGTCTACATGGTTTTTAACCTGTTCTTGTCCACAGGCATGAAGAAGGACTTGCAAAACATTCAAAAGAAAATAATGAGCAAATGTCTAGTAAAGACCAGGTCAAGCATTTCTATCTCACCTCTCTGCTCCTTTCAGCACAAGCTAATCCTCCTCCTTTGGCACTGAAACAGAGAAATACAAACAGAAATCCCTTCTGCCTTGGCTGCCTGCCTGAACTATGGTGACTGTAAACTTCCATTGAAAACGCTGTTGTAGTGAAAATTAATTCGGTGAGGACAATTCATTGCTACAGTAAGTGACTCCTTCATAACAAAACATACCTGACAGTTCAGCTTTATGACCTACATCAGAGGAAAAGACGTATGTATATACAACACATGGCAAGTATGCACTGGAAATGGGGAATAGTTGGCTTCTGACTTGAAGTTTGCAAGAATACATCAAAGTTACAGACCTGTGATGAGGATTTTCCCATTCAAAAGCAAACAGTTTTCTGCTTCCCTTTTCCAAAGGTATACAAAAGAGAGCATCTTTTAAATCACGCACTGTAAACCACTGATAAGTCTCCCTTAACGCTGTTAACAGTGTATAAGGGTTTGCTACTACAGGATAAATATCCTTAACTATTTAATTTACTGCTCTCAAGTCTTGCACCAGCCTATATTCACCCGAGGGTTTTCTGACTGGTAAAATAGAAGTATTATACTCAGATTCACATTCTTCCAAAATTTTATACTCCAAAAATTTACCAATCAATTTCTTCAATTCCTGTCTCACTTCTGATTTGATTAGATATTGTTTAATTCTCACTGTTCCTGCGCCTTCCTTCAAATCTATTTTAACAGGTTCTGCTAGTTTTGATTTACCAGGAATATCAGTCTCCCATACAGTAGGGATCACTGCCAAATCCACCTCCGGTGGAATTTCTTGTTCCTTTACTTTTTCTTGTATCATCAGGATTTCTCCCGTTTTTGACTCAGGTATTTTCAAGAAAAGTTCTCCTTCGTCAAAAACAATTTGTGCATTTCATTTGGATAACGGATCTCTTCCTAAGAAGGGTATCGGACACTCTGGTACATACAAAAATTCATGTGTAATTATCTTATTTCCAAATTTCAAATCCGGGGGTTGCAGGAATGGCCTGGTTTTGTTCCAATTTTTCCTTTACAGGTATTTAATTAAAAAAATGTCACTCCTGTATCCACTCCCAATCTCACAGGTTGAACAACATTTTTTTTTCCACTTTCTTATTATCAGAAGTTATAGCCATTACCAAATTATCTCTAATAGTTAGCTTACATTCATCCTGCCAATCCTTTCTTTGTCTTAAGTTAAAAGAACAAATCCACATTTGGCATTTTATTCCGTTTCCCTTCTCTTTTACAATACAGCATTAACTGCAGAACAGTGTTATAATTCAGCGTCCCATTCATGGGCCACTTTTCCTGATCATCCAATATATACAAAGGCCACCAATTATTACAATACTCAGATTATTACAATACTCAATCATCTGGCTCTTTTGCAGATCATCATGTAAATTTCCCCAATGTGCCAATAAACATCCCAACAAAGAATTTTTCGGGATTTTGTCATTTACAGCAAGATTACCCATGCTTTTACTTTTAAACAACCGAGTTAACTTAGATGCCCTGGTATAATCACTCACAGTACAATACACAATTATTCAGCTCTGTCACTCTGATCCGCGGATCCACTCTCCACACTCGCTTTTGTGCTCAATTGCACGTCTCACCCTTACAGCCACACTCACACTTTCCCACAGTTACTTTAAACAAAGACATAAAACACAATATTATACACTTCTTAATTTTCTTCTCAATACACAAACACAAGAAAAAATTCCGTATCAAAAAAAAAAAACCAAAACCCTTCTAACTTCTTGTTAGAGGCACTACCTTAGAGAACACTACAGCATATTCTTGTTCTCTTGCTTCCACTTTTGTCCAACCCTGCAATAGCTTTCGCTTTTGTCTTACGGGCAGACGCCTAGGCTTCCAGTTCCACAAGGATCCTTTTAGTCCAACCCTGCAATAGCTTTCACTTATGTCTTACGGGCAGACTCCTAGTCCTACCCTGCGCAGCTGTCACTGCGTCTGACAGGCAGACTTACTCAGTGGGACTCCAACCCAGTGGTGGGACTCCATCCCACTCCTTACCATACACTTACTATAGTGGGACTCCTACCCACTTCCTCTAGTGCACTTACTTACTTACTTTAGTGGGACTCCAACCCACTTACTACAATTAGAAAAAGAAGTGTCTTACCAAAAATCCAGGGAACGTCGCGAAGAGCCTTATGAATCGGGGATCAATGGGTATCCCCGAGAAATCCTCGGTGCCGGCTGGAACCGATCAGGTCCCCGACTCCGCCGGTCTCCTTCAGCGAGGTCCCATCTGCGTTGCCAAAACTGTTACCGAAATCTCGGAATGAAGAACTTATCGACACCAATGTGATGTAGATAAGCAGACACTTCTTTATTGACGGCCGGGTGCGTGAGCGAGTCCTCTCACGATCAACGCACGCCAGGTCTCAAAATCAGACACCATATATAGAACTTATTCATACATATTCATTAAGTATTCATGCATAAACATGATATTTCCCATAAGTCATTAATATTCTCCTCCTATATCCGATTCTGCGCAGTAGAGCTTAGAAAGGTCTAGAAATGGGTCTGGGGTACGATTTGGGTAGGTGGTATGTATATGAGTCGGTGGTCGCGATCTCCCCCTGCCGGAATTACCTTTTAGTAAAGTTCACGATTTCTTGGCAGGTAACTACAAGCTGTTCCAGTCGACTCTCCCCAGTTTCCATTCATCTCATATTCTGACATTTCAATACACTTCTACAGACAGAAGACTGGTCAAATACAAAGGAACCTTTCAAACCCTAAAGTTATTAGCTAAGTTTTAACAATGGTTCTAGCCCCTTCTTCTAGCCGTGGTACGGGATGCACAGAGGATCTCATAGCAGCTTTTACTGTGCAACTCTAAGTTTCATTAAAATATATTTCTTATCCTTCTATATTTCTGTTCTATAAAATAATTTTATAAAATCAAATAATCAATCGAATAAAGGAAATCAATCTTAACTTATTAGCAAATCTATAACATTGGTACCCCCCTTTTCTTGGGAGTTTGGAAAATCAGCTTGCCACTGTTGTCCTGGATAGTTTCCTCTACTAATGTTCCCTAGTTTTATTTTATTTGCTGTATTGGGATTATTGCGTAAACACATTTCACATTGCTGAGTCACCTGTTTTATTACAGTATACAAGTTTTGCCCTATCAATTTCTGATTTAGACTTTTATATAAAGTATCAGCTCCCCAATGAGTCTCATTATGTTCTGTTAGGGCTGTGGTCCATATTAAATTGGATGGTACCACTATACGACCATCCCTTAAATAAGTCCACTTACTTATTTTTATTTTATCATTCATGTCCTGAATTACCTTTAAGTTTTCTTTAGAATAGTTTGGCTCCTGATCTGTACTTACAGTTTGGATTTTACCGTCTGGTATTAAGGATAATTCCTCCTTTCCTACCTCCTCTGTTACTCGTCTGGCCTCATGGTCAGCCAGGCGGTTTCCAATTTCCAAATCAGTCCCTCAATGGGCCATCTTATGTTCTTTCTTCCTGGATGACCCTCTTATAACAGAGGGGGCCATTCCTCACATCAAGGTCTGGCATGGCATATGTTCCCACTGCTCAGCACCTACTGGGCTGCAGCCAACAGCAGAGCTCAAGATTCTTCTCGGTGGCAAACACAGAGGCCAACCCAGTCTTGCCCTTGACTACGGTAGGAGGCACCTGACCAACCTTATTCCTTGTACTTTGTTGTCAATGCGGAGCTTCATCTGCACATCCCATAACAAGTCACCGTCATGGTAAGACACACAGATTTACATTAGTAGAACTACTAGAGAGTGTATTTTATTTCAGTTTTTCTGCCAATATCCCCCACAGCCTTACTGACCAAGGGATATTGTTTTAGCTGAACTGGGCAAGCCTCCCCCTTATCATTTTTACTGTAACAGGTAAAGCATTTTTCACCTTTCCTGGAATTTATTTTAAGATACACCTGGTTAAAAATTTCTTTTACTTCAGGGAGGTCCTCTTTTCCTTTTTTCTGTTGAATTAAAGATAAGCTCAATATTTCAATTACTTGATCATTTTTAACTTTTAGTTTCATTTCTCCTTCTTTAAACGTCTAGATGTTCTAATAAATCTCAGCCCAACAAAGATTTTGGTGAATTTGGCATTCTTATTTGTTTTCTTAGTTTGTACTTTAAAGGTTTCAGGATGTTTTCCTGTGGCCAGCAGCTCCCACAACTGTAACAAATTATTTAATTTTTTTTACTGCAGTTTAACAAATAAGTTAGTTTTGTATTCACTAAAATTCCACCTCATTTTTCCTAGTCCCTAGTTCACCAGAACCCCTTGATGGTTCTTTAGCTTAGGGCCATCTCGCTTCCAGTGTCCACTTTCCCCACAACATGCACAGTGATCCGATCCCATAGGAGAGGGATTCACTCTTTCACTTCTGCCCGACATTCCTCCCGTCCCTGCCTCATCTCCTCTACCGGTTTAGCACGACCCAGCTCTTCTTCTCTTACCTTCTGTACACCTTCCCTGTTCCTTCTATCAACTTTTCTATATCACGCTTACCTAGTAACTCGAACCTTTCTCTAGTCCTATTAGATCATCCTGACAAATCTTTCATAACCAACTTTCAAACATCTAAATTTCCCATCAAAGGTTCACCTTTACTCTCCTCAGACCCGTTGCCTGCCCTAAAGGGGCCGTTACCGGTCCTGTTGTACTGCAAATGCTGCAGCAATTGGGCTGACATTGTCAGGTCCTTCTGCTCAATTGTCAGCAACAGCAACCCCCTCCTCCTCACCATCGGAAGGATTCGGGGCAGGAGATGCTCTTCCTGCTCTGCAGGTTACACAAGCCTGCCTCTGCAACAGCACTTCTGTTTTAACTCTTTCTTACCCTGAATGCAAATCTGCTCCTTGTTGCTTTAAGTCTGCGTTCTTACATATCATGCCTTTGCAGGCAAACAGAAAACATCCTGCCATGCATCCCAGCATGACTCAGTCGCACCTTCGAGGGGGTACGGGGGTTTGTACAAACTCACCCCAATACTTTAACACTTTCACAAGGTCTTTGATTCTCCACACACCCACCCCCCCCCGCCTCAGGTTTTTACATACATTGGTACAAGTTTTTATCTTACAACGCGTTTCATTCTGGTTGCTCCACAGAAGGAACTACAACCTGAGCTTTTTAACACAAAAATTTCAACAAGAACATCCTTCTAGTTTAGGTCTCAGGTTTTTTTTTTTCCTATCCTTTTCTAGAGCCATAATCAAAGATCAGGTGATGTTAATCCCGCACTCTTTCTGCCACACAAACATATCTGCACACATTATTTCATCCCACTTTTGTTCTCTACGAAGAAACAACATAAGCTGTAAAATCGTGTTGTAATACAAGACCTCCTTCAGGTGGCCATCTTTCACCATCGCCTAATGTATACAAAGGCCACCAATTCTGACAATATTTTAAAAATGTCTTTTTTGTTCAAATTTCCTCCGGGAATTCCGCCAAATTCTTTCCAATGCTTCAAAATACATCCCAGGGGTATTTTGGTATTTATTTCTTGGCTCGGTTTGCCCCCCATCTTCCTAATAAGTCTGATATATTTGCCTACAATGTATTAGTTATTTAGCCTTATTTCTTGGTCTCTTTTTTTTTTTTTTTTTTTTTTTGAAAGGAGATAATATATTTTAGCAGCACCTACAACACTAAGAGCAGAGGTTAACCCGTGTTTTTTCCAAATGATGTTAGCTCTAATGTTTTGTCCACAGTCTCCCTCTCTAATTTCTAATTATGCATTCCAACACTTCATAAATTGATTTTTCAATCGCTCCGTCCCTCTCTGGCCGGCCCCTCGCGGGGAACACGGACACGCAGATCGGTCCCGACTCACTGCGCAGTGACACTCACACACTTCACACTCTCCGGGCAGCCCTCAGTCACACAAGTAGTATGTTATACGGTACCGTGCACTTATGTACAACTTTTAGGAACACTGACAGTTCACAAAGTATGCATTTCAATGAACAATTGCCAAAAAACCAAACAACAGATTCTAATTTTTCCTGGTCTTAAGCAGAGTGTTAAGTTTTCCGCTATTTGCCTAGAATTACCAGAATATTATTATTTTTCAACATACATTTCATAACTCCGAGTTTTGAACATGTAACAAGACAACACATAGAACCAACGACACAGAGCGCTATTTCAGTTGTTACATTCTAGGAATTCCCCAATTCTTAAGACAACCTAAAGGAAGTTTTTAGCTTCCCAGATCTTTATCAAGTATTTAAGATTTTGTTACTCTCATGTTTTCCTTTTTTTTTTTTTTTTTTTTCCGACCTTTTGCTATGAGGTTCCTCTTAACTTGTTACTGTGAGATTCCGCCTTATTTCGCCCCCCCCCCCCCCCCCCCCCCCCGCTTTCCGTCACGAGGCCTCCGGGCTTTTAGGATCTGGCAGTAACCTCGGGTTTGCTCGATCTGCCCTCAAGATCGCTAGCGGCCACCCCTTGGTCAGCAAACCCCCTCCCAAGGTACCTTTCCTCCTGGGGACTACGCTGGACAGCTGAGAAGAGGAGGCTCCTCCGAGGAAATCTGCCGGGGCGCGCCTAGGAGCGTCCGCTCCGCAGCTGGTCCCTCAGCCGAGCAGAAATCCTCCTGCCTGGCTCGCCAAAATGACGTGCGGAATTAAGACTCTATCACTCGAAAGTTATAAAGTAGGTATGTTTCTTGCGCGCAGATGCACGGGGATCGCTCCTCCACAAGCGTGCGTGCCCGAAGTGACGAACCATCTCACATTTATACAATAAAACAAATGAATATTCAATTAACGCCTATACATACTCGTTACCTAAACCCGCTTACTCTCGCTTCGTATGTTAATTAGCTTACCAGTCCTTTGCCTGGAATGTGGTGGTCTTGCAGGTTTGTAGGTGATTCATGTCCTTGTGACCATCCGATCTTCTCCGGCAAGGAGACTTAGCACTCCCTCCCTCTAGACAGCATTTGAATGTCTCTCATCCTTTTCTCATTCTTTTTTAAATAGCCCCTTTGTTAGAGGAAGAAGGGCAGGCGTCTCCTCAAAGCTGTGTGCCTATGTGACCAGACACCGCACCCATGACCGGTCACCATACCCACATTCCTTGAGCAGACATATACAATCACGATCGATGTCCATTGTCCCCATTTCACGCTATTTCTCCATATCATGTCAAACCCAAATGGACTGCACCAAAAAAATCCCAGCTGGCAAACCACCAAATACAATTTTTTACCATTTTCCAATGGTTTTCGTGCCGCATACCTTCAAGCTATTCGACTGCACTACCTATCAGACAGAATGGCTAGATAGATGGGAGGTGATTAGTGTCAGAGAAATTCCTGCATAGGGGCTGAGCTACCCAGGGCATTAACAAGTGAGGATTTAAAAAAAAAAAAAGAAAGAAACTGAAAAAGAGCTGCACAAAAATAGAGTGAATCACATAGGGTGATCGATACTTCATTACAAAGGGTTTATCCTGCTTTTCTGGCAGGGCTGCAGTGACAAGTACCAATGATGAGAAACAACTTGAGAGACAAATTTCAGCTGTTATTGGGGTTACAAAGACAACAGCTTCCACAGGGTGAAAGCTGTCAGGTTACAGCAACCAAGCAAGAGATAAATGAAGGTATTTAAAGTAGATAGTGAGGTAATCTTTGCCCCCTCCCCCCCCTTCATTGTTCTTTCTTACTATTCCCCCCCTCATTCTACTAGCGTAACTAACCATCCTACCCCTTATCTTTGTGAGCTAGTTGCCACACAGCAGGCAGACCTACCAGTTGTACTGAAATTGAAATGGTGACCAGACAGATGTTTTCAGTTAAGTTTATATGACTTCTTATTTCAGTCCTCTTTCCAATAAACTGCAATTGCGTGAATCTTGCTTGTGTAAATCTGAGGTACCCAGCACCAGGTCATACATAATGACTGTCATGTTTTCTGGGCTAAATTCTCCAACGCGCTCAGCTCCTGTTTAGAGTTGTTAGGTGAACCAGGTCATATTTAAAGGGTTTGGCAGACAGCAAAATAATCAGTCTCACAGCTTTTTCCCAACAAATGTACTTTCCAAAATGACATGCCTTCTCCCTTCTCATTGTAAAAACAGAGCCGAAAACCATGCTACCATTCCTCATCTAGAGCGGGGGTTGTACAAACAGCAAATGCCAAATCCCTCAAAACACTGGAGAGTCACACGTATCATCACTAGAAGGACACTGCAAAAAAAAGTTTTCAGTTGGATTATTCACCTATTCAGCCCCATTTAAAAAACACCAAACAAGCCTGTCTTCCCGACACTTATTGAGCACACAACTTAAAATTAAGTATGGGTCCATTGCACAGCTAACTGCACTTTAATTACTGCTGTGTCTTCCTAAATCTGCTTGTCCTGATACTGGGTCTACAGAAACGGGACAAGTACTCGTTGTATTAAACAACAGCAAAGAGTTAGAATTAATCTTACAAGCACGAACAAAATATACTTGGTACTAATGGTGAGAGCAGCCTGCCCACACACAGCCTGTCGACCCAGGCTACAAAATCCACCTGAAATTCAACTCTTTGTAAAGCAGGAGATTATCTGAACTGGGGTTGATGCTGTCTGACCAGTTTTAATTGTCTTCTTTTCTTTTTTTTTCCTTCTACCAACTCCCTTGATATTCCTTATTCTTTTAAATCCACGCACGCAATCCTGCTACAGCTTCCAAGTCAGGCATTTCAAAGACTCCTCCCCAAGCCGTTTACAATGTGCCAGAGCTGACTCGGTGCATTTCAGTACTGAACGCTGATACAATGAGAAAGGTTATTTTACCCACGGCTCCTTGACCATGTGAGGGAGCTTTCTTTTACTGGGAATGGTCTGCTGTCACCTTGGCTGCAATCCTCTGTTAATGTGACTTGGAAGACGGTGCTAAGCTAAAGCCCCCACTTCTTTCGCTTTTCTTCAGAGAATCAAGCTCCGCATCTTGATAAAATGACACAGAGTATCTTCCTCAAGAACAGAACCGATTTTCCAGCCTTTGATTGCTGAAAGCACGCTTGATAAATTGAATGGGATAGCATAAAAAAAAAAAAAAAAAAAAAAAAAGGTGTGTGACAGAGAACAAGACGTGTTAACAATGAAGCTCTTATGTGAGGAGGATTCAGGTCATCAATTTTCCTTCAGTATGAATCAAGTACTGTTAACATGGAAGCGGCTCCACGATAAGGCACACAGACGCGCTTCAGAAATTTAATGCTTTGCCCCTCATCGCAGAATTTACAGCATTTAATCGACCAAATGGAAAGGCAGAGGCTCTTGTCAACTGGAAAGCGGGAGGCATGACAGGAGAGTAGGCTGGGATAACGAACGCACAATGAAGTCATAGGGATGCTTGCAAAGTCACTCCAGCGTCTGGATGATACTGAGGTTCTCTGAGATAATTAAATTACATCTCCACATGGCCACAATCTAATTTGGGATGTGATGGAAGTCAGGGATTGCCTCCGTTTTCTTCCATGGCCCAGAGGACAGGGAGAATCACTGAGACAGATGTCCCATGATCCATGTCAAGGTTTGCATCCATGTCAGTGCACTCTTCTGCCTTTACCCACATTTCCCCCCTTTTCTTCCCCAGATCCTCTCTCCAGGCTCCTTCCCAGAGTACTTCCCTAGAAATCTCTCTCAGCTATCACACAGATGTCCATCCCTGCCACCACACATTTAATACTAACCAAATTTGTCTGCCTCCGGGTTGTGCCTGTTGCATGCTTGTTGCATGCTTTGCTGTCTCATCATTCTCCAAATTAATGTTGCTAGTACACAGCATGTAGTAGGTAACAGCAGCAACACCGCCACCACCACCACACCTGCTAAAAAAAAAAAACAAACAACAAACCAAAACCACAAACAAAAAACAACAACCAAAAAAACCCCCAAACCAACAAAACCAAACCATCCAGCACTCAACAAGATGATCCAGTCCTTCACCAGGCTTTCATACACATCTCTTCTTCCTCAAAGGTGGTTACAATATCTTGGAGGCTTTTTCCAGTCTAAATTTCTCTAAGAGACAAAAGTACTTCTCAAGCGAAAGCTATCTGATACGGATGCAAACTTTTACGCGCAGAAAGATCTTCATTAAACAATGTAAAGGACACAACATTTAATTAAAATATAGACTCTGCTAACAGAGACAGTCCCATTCTTCCCCGTTACCTTTTTAATGTTGGTGGAAAGGATACCAAGTAAGCTTTACAGATTATCCCATATTTTTTTTTAGCATGTATTGATGTAACCATGTATTTTAATACACAAGAATGTCAAAGACACAGAGTATTCTAATATTTCTTGGAAACAGAAATCACTTACTGTTCACAAGGAACTTGTCCTATAAAAATTAAGGGTAAAATTAATATATAGCACCCACATTCAGATCAAGCAACCTGTAAGCAGAAAATTGAACAGAAATGAAAGGTTATTGGCAGTAATAGTTGCAAATGGCTATCCAGGGGACTTCTCCCTGCTCACAACACTCATCTAAACATTGATTCAGCACACAAAAAACATCTTTGGTAACCTGAATGGGACCTGCTAGTACCTGTTTTTATTATGTTAGTTGAATCACACCATCTTTCAGCTTCTGGAGAGCCAAGAAACAAATATATTCAAGTATCTACGGTGTCAGTTTCCCCGGCACATTCTTCCCAGAATTTCTCTTTTGACAAGCATTTCATTCTTGCTATTGATCCAAAACACACACTAAAATGACTTAACAGAAAACAAATTACTCTATCCTTACTGTACTCAATACTTGCCATTCTCCAAGGCAAAAAACCCGGTGCCTTTCAATTACAGAAAAAAGGGACAAACTGCAGCTTCACCCAGAAGTTCACTCAGATTCCTGCGACACCCAGCTTTCCTTACAAGTTTGGTCTCAATAACGCTCCTTCTGTGAAGCTGCTAAAACTTTTCTGCTGCCTTGATGCAGCCAAAGGGCCCAGCTAAGGATGTGGGAGAGGTTCTGCTTACACTCTGCAGCTTGTGAGCAGCTGCTGCCAACACCACTGATGGCCCTCCTTGTGATCAACTAGTACAAAATCATCATCTCTGACATGGGAAGGATCCATGTTTCTCCCGAAAGCATGCATTTACTTGTGGAGAAAAGACACTGGTGGACAAAGTCTCAGCCAACAGTCTCTCTGTTTCATGACCAGAAATAGTCCTCCCTTAGGAAGGGATCTCAAGGTGGCATTTCTTACTTGACAGCAAGCTGAAAGAACAGTTTTCATCAAAGAACAACATACTCAGGTAAACAATAATTAAAGAATAATCCTCACACTTTATTCACATGCTAATTGGTCCTCTTTATCTAGGTAGATCTAGACACACAATCAGGTAATCACATTTTTCATCACAGAAAAGACTTTTCGAATGGCATCACTTCTGGATTCAGAAAACGGAATCTACTGCACACTTCAAATGAGGGGAAAGACTTTTCTTCAGATTGCTTCTGAGGAAGCACATAAAAGACAAAATTGTAGGAACACGAGAAATGCCAGAGGCTTTGACCATCCAACTCTGCTCTCACTGCCCTGGTGAAATTCTCATTGTCTGTCAGCAATATAGGCAACAGAGGTACACAATGATGAAATACCATTATTGCAACTTAATTCCTGACTTGAATACATATATGCTTTCCGTTTTTGGACAACAGAGAATGGGAATTACCCCAGCGATCCACACATTGAGTGTTTCAGGTGGAATTAGGATGAGGAGTGGAGGGCATGGGAAGCTGCCTTCTTTCCTCTGTTGAACTTGCCAACAGTGTCTGCACTGGAGAAGGAATCAGAGATTTTTACCCTGCCATTGCCCCTCAGCATTTCTGCCTGTGCGCCTACCAAACTGAAAACTAGTTCTGTTTTACTGTGTAAAAGCAACTTCGGAGGCACCTTTGGGACTATACATAAAAAATACAAAAGAAAGAGGCTCAGTTTTGAGTTCTCTGCAAGGATCACAAAATACCTGAGAGCAAACCACACATTTTATGATTTTCAGGACCAAAGCGACAAATTCCTGACCATATTACTGCAGGTATCATTGAGGCAATTAAGCAATAACACAGAGATACAGGCTATCAGACAATCCTGTTGTCAGCAGCAACCAAAGGCATCTGCAACAAAAAGGATCAGCAGAAGCAGAAGCACCAGGGACATCAATTCATTCCAAACATCTTACAGGAAAGTAAATGCCACGGACAGGCAGGAAGACAGATCTCTCTACACTGAAGCGATATATAAGCCTTAAAAACCCCAGAAGGTATTCACACTGAGAAAAAGCAAAAGCACAGTGCTGGCAAGGCAGCTGGTTAGGAGAACAGAAACCTCTGCCACTTGCCCCAGGGGTGCCCAAGAGCTCTAAGACACTATTAGGATGCCAGAAAAAGAGAATAGAGAACAACATGTGTAATATTATATCTGGGGAAAACTACTAAATCAGTGACAGCAAGGATCAGAAAGGAGAGGTGGCAAGAACTTGCCCTAAAGGCAAATTTTCACAATTGCCTGCTTCAGGACTACTCAAGTCCTAAGCACTACTCCAGTTTAATCTCCATAAAATCAGTTCGCAGTGCTGAATACTGCTAATTTTGAAAACAATTTCTTTATAAAGATTAGTGATAACATGTATTCGCATATAGCGTTAAGTGGAAAAGTCAGGAGCAAATAGTAGATGAATTCTGATGTGACTCGGTCTAACAAACCCAGGATAAATCATTCCTCCCCTCACTGTTTAAATCCTTGGTCCACAGTGTTAATGACACATCAACAAAGCACTCTCCAATCACAACCAGAGGATCAATTCTACCCCAGCCACCCATCTGAAGGTTTTTTGGAAACAGCCCTTTCTCCCCCACCATTATATTGCAACTTAAGTATTTCTTTGTAGATGTTTTGACTTCATAGCTAAAGCTCTTGCAGCTTAGAGTAGAAAGCCTTTCCTTACCTAAAGCGCTGGCATCCTTAAAGATATGAGTAATAAAACACAGTTTGAGATACAGCCATTCAGGATAAATTCTCTTTTAGAAAAGACGAAAAACCCATTCTGTCCCCAGAGCCAAGCTGAAGCAGTCAGGAGTATTCATGTCTTTCTGCTATTAACTCAATTAAGTAGGCAATAAGGATTGCTGGGTAAAATGCAGCGCGTATTTGCATGCATGTAAAATGCAGACTCAAGGAGTCTTAAAATGCCCTTACAAATACAGAAAAAATAGACCAATAAAATATTTTGTAGTGACTATTTATGTATGTGTAACAACTCATTATTTCAATTCTCCGCATCAGGGATTTCTTGTTTCTTTCCTCTACCCCTTAAATAAGTCTAAATAAATTATACATTTAAAAACAGTCTATGCATCTGTAACAACAGAAACAAATTTCATTTAGCACCCAGCTGTCAAAGCCAGCCCTTCTGTCACTCTTTATTCAAGTTTGTTTTACAGAATGCATGCCATCTTAATTATTTCCTTCTCTTCTGGGTAGGATAGCACTTAAGGACGAGCCACTTCCAGCATAAGTCATTTCCTTTGGAGATGGTAAGACTGCGTGACATGATCCGTCACAAAAATATACAGTGATCTTTTAAGGTCTCCAGGTGGGAAATTATGTATATGCAGAGCTTATCATGATGGGATGTCACTTGATCCACATACTACAGCAATAAAAATAACAGTATATATGCATAATACTGTATTTTAATGCAGACATACTGTACTGTTAATAGCCTCTGATTTTACTTCTTTAACTCCTTTACAAACAGATGCTGACAGAGTTTATGGAAAGCAGAGGAAGAGAGCATTGCTCAAATCAAATTGAGATTTTGGGGGTGGGCTCTCCCACTCCAAAGTCTCCAAAATTCAAAATCCTTAACCCTCAGCCAAGGTCCTTGCCATCCTTCACCACTCCATGCCATTAGTTAATTAGCAGGAATTACAAACAGACCTTTAATCACATGTATACTAAAATATCTCTAAAAGCAATACAGGCATTACTGTAGAAGTATCCTATCCCACCTGCACAGGATAAATTAATAAATTGTCTTAAGCGGTCTAATCTATTAACACCTGGAGAGGCCTTAATTTTGGCCACTAAATTTCAAGAAGCTACGTTCATCAGTTCAATACAGTTAACAGCCATAAATCAACTTCCTTGCTGTACATGACTAATGAATTTACTACTTGATGAAAAAAGCCAATTCCTCAGATTAAGGTTTGCCTCAAAAATGTTCTTTATTCTCCTTATTGCGAAGCACGTTTCTCTTCCACCTCCCTCCTTCCTGTGGCCTCCTGAAATCCACAGCAAGAGACCTTCAAAAGCAATAGGCTGGATCTTGCAAACATCACAAAGATGACCACTATGACTCAGGAAATGTCTTCAGTTGAACCAAGCCACTAATGCACAACAGCGCTTTGAATTACCTCAGACCCTCCAGCATCAGGCTTTTCATGCTCCAAAACACCGTTAGAACCATCATTGACCATGGCCAATGCTTCCCAGGCTATAAACTCATCTGGTTTTGCTCCCTGTGCATACAGCCCTGTACTTTCCACCCTACTGTGCTGCTCAGGATGCTTTGCACACCATCTCAAGCTATTCAGAGCCTCAGGGAAGCATGACCACTTACGCTGAGCTGAGCTGAAATGGCAGGAAGAGTCTCCATGCCCAGCTCAGACCACAGCCCAAGGCCAGGAATACAAACACAGATTTATCTGCAGAGCCGCACACACAGCACACAAAGTCAGGGCTCCCACCTCATTAGGTACTAGAAAGATTGAAGGGATTGAACACAGCCACAGAACAAGTGCCTTGCAAAATATTCACGTAATTCCATACCAGCTGACTGTGCAACTTCAGAAAAATTCCCCTCTTCTCCAGTCATGCAATGTACCTCACTAAGACACAGATTGCCTGTTCAGTGCAAAACCTGAATCTGAAGATAGCCTGCTGCTGGTCATATGAAGTCACTAAAAGCAGAAACTTCCCTCCCTGGTGATGCTATCCCCATGGAAGGCATTTGCTGGTGCAGCCATGCAATGGATGTATTGAATGCAACAGATCCTCAGAACTTGCAGATCAGGTGCTCCAACTGCATCAGCAAAGTGCAGCTTACCTCAAGCAGTTCAGGACCTAGACTTCCATGCCGCGTAATGAAAGTCCCTGCAACCACATAAAACCCCCAAGCATAAGGATTACCTATAAATAAGCAACAACAGTGTGGGTTTCACAGTTACAGAGAAAATGCAGTGATCACCCGGGAGCAAAAGGACGCTGAAAAGCTCCTAGGAAGAAAAAAATCCAACAGATATAAAGTCAGGAAAAAATAGAAAGTGTTAAAAGCAAGAGTTACAGCTTTCTCCACTGCCTAATAATGAGATGATAATAATACGATAATAAAGTTAAAAGCTTGGATAAGATGGAAAAATTTATACAGTTGGAAGTCAAAGTCTAAATTCTTGGGTGTATGTATTATGGAGCCAGCTCCCTTGGACCCTATTTGCCTCCCATGGTCTTACGCACCAAGTGGGCTATAAGGTCACAGTGTGAGTTCATTGATTAGGAGTCATACAAGTTTGGAGGTGCCAAGCTGAACGTCACAACACCTGTATGGGATATGAAGACACAGCAATTTTTCAGCCTTATGTGTGGTGGAACAGTGCAGGCTTAACAGACATCCAGGACAGTGCAACTTTCTTACTTGCTTTGTGGTTTCAAAGAAAAACAAATGACCAACAAATATATGCATCATAAACCAATGTGGACTTGCCAGTATGCTACACCACCTTTGGGGTCTTCTGGACGTTGATAGTGGTTTTAATTATCTTCAGAGATAGTGAGCTGTTTCTGCTTTCCTTCTTATTTTAAATCTGTTCTACTCTTTGTGTACACGAAAGGGAAGAATTGTGAAGTTTCCCATTTTAAAAAGGCTGTCATTTGCTATTTTTCTGTGCACGTTTCTGTACTTTCTCATCTGTATATCCCTTTCTACATATATGCAAGTCAACCTAGATATATACAAACATGCCAAATGTTTCACATTAAAGAAATGCATATATTTAAAATATCATACTGTATACTGTCTATTTTGGCAATAGCCATCTGGAAGAGGAAAAAACCATAGAAGAAATACTTAATGTAATCAAACTAGATTTTGTACACTTCTGCCAACCTACACAAAGAAAATTTACCAGCTGCTTTTCGTTCTGCAAGCAAATTACCCATTACTGCAATAGCTTTTTCAGAGACACCCAGGCTACATCAAGTGGCAACCAACATCAGCAGAAGACCATCTTGCTTTTCAGTGCATTGTAAACTGCTGTGGAAGATAGGACAGACACACTTTTATCACCGCTACAAAGGACATACCCCGTGAAAATCGCAGTCTCTCAATATCTTTTATTTTCCTGTGTGGTCAACACATTTTTTGTACCATTTATTTCTAGTTAAGTCCTCCCCTGGACCAGGTCTGGGCAACCAACAGCTGACAATGGCTCCTGTCGCAGCACAGGGATTTCAGAATCACCTACTGTTTACCCCAGGGCTTCATATCCACGACTAAGCACTCCAGCCGGTTCCTGCTGCCCATGCTAAGCATGTCTTTAAATTAGCTTCTCTTCCAGACGAGTAACACTGGACTGTGACCAAAGCCCTACCTGTCCTATAGATTTTCTCCTTCCTACAACACCTTTAATAAAATCTGTGTTATCAGAAAGTGATGGGCTCTTGATTTCACATTCCTCTTTCACAGCTGCCTTATTCCTGCTGAAACAGTGGAATGAAATTATGCATGGAAACTCCGCTGAAAATTTTCTTCATGGAAGAAGAAAAAATGCCCAACATGCTCAGAATCCAAATCGGAACCAGAAGGGCCCTGATTCCATATACATGTTATCAATATGGTACACATTTGAAAATTGCACAGTACTTATCAAACGTGAGGGTCTTCCCCTGGGAGGAAGAGGATTAAGATGCAACCTTGGGTCAAAAGAGGTTACACAATCAGGCTTTGCCATACCAACACCGAGGATACTAAATTCATGGTGGAGATGCTCACCTGCAGAAATGCAAGGGAACACTGGAAGAAACTAAAATGATTAAAAAACATAAATTAATTACTTTATGCAGAAGAGCCCCAAAACACAGATTTGGCAGGAATACTCCTCAGACTCACTTATTTATTCATTCATTTTAGTGGCCATGCTCTACTTTGTGAATTATTCTTGATAATTCAAGCAGACATTTGGGAAAGTACCCAGTTCCCACATATATTAATATATATTATACAGCTTCAAAAATGAGTTTTTGAACTACATATCCATTCCTGTGTGTGCCTATCTGTGTACATCTCCAAAGACGACAGCTGAAAAAGGGCGTATTTGTTTTTCATCTCTTAATTATGCTTCCCCTCCCCTCCTCTTTGGCTGCTAAAGGTTTCTGCTCTCACTGAAGGGTGAGACAACAGAGCCTCTCAGAGCCCCGATTTTTGGCACCACCTCACTCCAACTTGATGCTTGAGGCTACTTCCCCTCTGACTGATTCTTAATTTGAACAAGCTTTCACAGAAGACTGTATCAGAACTGCAGCAAGTTAATCTTATTAAACCACATGAGTTTAAAAACTCAGAGCTTGATGTCAGGCAGGCTGTTTCCAAATTGGTATACTTAAGATCCAAATTAGATCATGAGCAAAATATTAAAAGGCACTAAAGCTACTTCAGAGTGAATTTCACTTTCCAAAAGAAATTTCCAGACATTGGGAACCCAGGACTCGTGCCAGTTCAGTGGGAGTCAGGCTCCTGGCTGCAATGGGCACTTTTGAGTGTTTTTAAGCCCTTAAATTGTAAGCTACAGAGAAAGGTTGTTAAGACGTAAAAGAATTTACTTCACCTATTGTCAAACCCAGTGAAAATACATGGGTCCTTCTGAAAGGATACTTTCGTTATAGGAGGTTTCTGCTCCACTCAAAGTCTCCTGACACAAAACACCTTTGGCGGATGCTGTGTTAATTGGCACTGAATCTGTAAACTGATGAAACAGCGTGTTCTTTAAACACTATAGAAGAAAATCTCCATCCTCTTCCTCTCCCTTCACTCTTCATAGAGTACTTTTGGTTTTTAAATAATTGACAAATATTTACAATTTCAGTTTCACTTCAGCCACCCCTGGGCATAGAAAACTGCAGTGATCAGAAATGGGGGAAGTGGTGACTAGGATACAATCCACCCTTGGCTCGCCAACCCAATCACCTGCACAGTTTGCAGCGAAGTAGCTGGCTGCTTAGTTGCCCTTACGTCCCCTTGGCTTCCAGTGACTTGGCAAGATGACCCACCATGTGCTTTTGCTGGCCTCGATGCCATCCACGACACGCAAAGTTTGCAGAGATCTCATGGAATGCTTCTACCTCTGCACTGGCTTCAGACAGCTCCTGTCACATGCATGGCATTACACAAGCACCAATGTGTTTTCTGGATTGCAGCCTGACACAAGAGACATTAGTCTGTGTAGCCTGGTACCTGGCTTTAACTCTTTACATCTGGCTACAAGTGCAACTAATCAACTGAAATTGATTTTCCAGAGCTCAGTCTAAATCCACTGCATTGAAGGTGACCGATATTATTTGTGTGTATGTATAGGTAAGGGCTTTAAGTTTTTTTAAAGTGTCTCAGATATTAGATGTCTGTGTTCAGCTGTCGCCAACATTGCCAGTAATTCCAAAGAATGCCAAGGAGCAGTTCTGACACAGGCAGATTTTACAGGGTTCCTACAGATTTTTCCCCTGCTCCCCTAAATGTCAACAGAGATTATTCGTCTGTCTCCACACACGCAATTCTCTGTTACCCATGGGAAAAATCACAACTTGAGCACACCTCCCGTCCACCAACATCCCTGATAACAGCACAGTGCTCTGATATGCAGCGCGGTTAAGACCCAGGACATCTGCAACAAGCACTAATTTTTTTCCAGAATTAACCTTGCTCCCTCCAAGCTAACGGTTGCTTTTGTATTTTACTCCACACATTTGCTAGTACTAGCATCGAGGACCAAACTTTACTTTCCATCAGTGCTAGCTGGGCACCACTGTAATCATTTAAGTAGAACAACCTGTTCCAAGTGACCAAGAGAGCTAATTTATCAGCAACAGAACAGGCATTTTGGGGAAGGACATAGCTATATATTTATGTGGCTTGTAATATTTGAGTCAAATGGGACATTCTGCTTAATTCAAAGCCACTTTGGGGAAAGGAAGAGAGGAAGCAAGCTTTCCAAAGAGAAATGGCTCCAAACTCTCAAATTTATCATAAATTTAGCATAAAGATCTTTTTTCTCCCTCTCCTGTCCTTTTGGTTTTGCTTAAAATAAAGAAAACCCTCAGCATTTGGAGTAGGCTTCACAGGGGGCGGGGGCAGCAAGAGCACATAATAATAAAAAAATAACATCTTGCCTTTATATAGGTCAAGATGCAGCCTGAACTGAAACACTGTACAGCTCATCTTGCCTCAAACATGGCAATGTAGAATTAAAGGGTAACCAGGGAAAAACAAGAAGAACCTTCACATACTCAATAAAAACTCAAAACACCACCCATAAGAAAGATCATAACTTTCTCCCTTGGAGAGCAGCTAAGTTAGAAGCAACATGACGGATGCATACAAGCTAATGAACAGAAATGGAAAAGGTAGCTTGGATGCCTCCCTCTCCACAGTCTGAGGAGGGAAAATTAAAACCTGACAAAAACCCAATCATTTTTCACATGATAAGCTGTTATCCTGCTGGAAGTCATCATGGCCGGGGATTTGATGAGATTCAGAAAGGATTTGGCATTTCATGCGGACAGCAAGAACATCTAGCAATTGCAATTAATGCTAACAAAAAAAAACAACCTAGAAAGAGTATTAACAATTTTGGGCATTGGGGTGAAAGCCCCTCTCTAACTATGAGGGATCAGGATAAAAAAATGCATGGGAGTGGCAGAGACAGTTCTTGCCCAAGGTGGGCACGCCAAGGCACAGCGGTAGCCCAGTGACTGCATGGGGGAATCCTATTCCCATTCTGACATCTTTTCTTCTGGCTAGCTCCAAATCATCCCTTCTTCCCTTGCATTAGTTTTATAGTTTTCTATGGTTTTCTTGCCCGTAACTCCATCTCCCACTCCTCAAAGCATCTCTGCCATAAACGTTTTCCTCCTTTGTCACCAGTCCTACTCTGGGTAAAAGCACGTAATACACTGTCTACCACAAACTGCAACTCTCATTAACAGACTGAATGCTGAGACCGTAATTCAGTCCAGAGGCTCTACCACTGCCCATAAACTACTTGCTGTCTCCCAGTTTACGATGTCAGCAGGACTCCAGCTGAATTAAGGCTTCTACTGTATATAACTGACACCAATGTATTATCTTATGCATAATGCATAGAAGATGGCTCTAATCATAAATTCCATATCCTGCCCTTCCTTTACATCACAGATGCGGCCTGGCATCTCTTATGCACTCTGCTTACTGATACATAAACTCCTTCTCCTGAATCATAATGGCAGCAAAACCTTTTCTTGGGTCACTGCTCCTGATAATAGCCATTCGTTCCTTCTTTTCCTCAAAGAGGTTGAAATAAACTCCAGTTCATCCCACTAAAAAACTCACACTAAAATGTAAGGACCATGTTGAACTGATGATCCAGGAACATTGCCTGCATCAGTCTGTATTTTTGACACTGGGAAGCAAATGATTTTTGCCTAATACCCATCTTTTGCCTGTTTGCATTTGGTATCAGCAGAGTGGTTACACAAAATGCAAAGCTACACTGTGGATGCCAAAGTACAAACGTGCAGAGGTGAGTGAAGACTGCAGAGTGCATTTCCAGCCCCGCAGAGAAGTACAGAAAACCCAGGGATACACACAGAGAGGCTGTGGTATAACCCAGCACAGGTTTTACATGTCTTGGAATGGAATATGGAGTTCAAGCTCCAAAGATTCCACAAATGATGCAGTCAAAAACGTGCTGAATGCAAGCTTTGAAATATCCTGGAGAACAGACAATCCCCTCTGTATAAACCCAGTTTTGACCTCAGGCAAAGACTAACTGAGCTCTTTTGTACAAGAAGAAAGAAAAAAAGCAAAATAAACCGATATAGATGCATTACTTCAAAGTCATCTTACCTCTCAGCCTTTTAGCCATTATTTCTAGCCAGAAGACTAACTGGAGAAGGAGCATGCATGTATCTATTTCCTGAAACTAAATTATTTCTTTGTTATCTTAAGACAGTGTAAGTCCATTTAGCCTGAATAAACTCATTACACTACCTTGCAATGCTCTAAATCAGTTTAAGCCTTGTGACAAAAAGACCAAGCACCTGAAGAACAAGCCCTGAGATGGCCTTGTAAGGCTGTCACATTCAAGTGGACTGAAGATGTAGGAAGACTGAGCAGAAGCATCTTCAATGTTGACTGCTTCAGCAATTTAGGCAATGGACAGGAGGTACCATGGGCACCACGCAGATACTTGGTTTAAACTTTGCTTTTCAGGCATCTTGGATAATGCTTTTCAGGTACAAAATCTGTTTCAGCAAAAGCAGAGAACGGTACCTGAGGGTCTAGAGCTGCATCTTCCCCGACTGCCCTCCCTGCAGCTACAGGAAGGCTTTCTATGAGCTTGCACCTGCCTCCTGCAACGTAGTAATAAATGTAACACACGTTTCAAATGGTGGACACCACTGTCAGCAAGATGTCTCCATCTTTGCTCAACACCTCCTCCTTGGGTACAAATTACTAGCTGCTATTTTCAACAAGCCTCAAACGTTCAGAAAAAACAGATGACAGGAGCATGTTTCACATAGGCCTCCTCCCACTGGCAAAAGCTACACGCAGCGAGCTGCCAGGGGCTGGCCGGTCCCTTCCCTCTGACAGGCTTGAGCTGGCCACTTTCATACTCTTAAAGAAATGGATGGAGTAATAAACCTGGATTTTCCCTGCTTGGTTTTCAGCACACCAAAGTGTTCAGCACTTCTGAGAACACTTCAAGACAGGATTTATCCAAGAGATTATCCCATGCCTTCTCTTTGTCAGTTAAGGCCAGCGAGGGGGAAAAAAATGAAATTAACAAAACAAAATAACCAGAAAATTTAAAACAGTCTTAGAAAACAGCAATGATTAATTCCTCCAGCTTCCTCCAGCCTGTGCACTTCAGGGTGGCCTTTCCCTTTGGCCACAGAGGTCACCAGTTGCACATCGCTTTCCCAGTGCAAGCCTGGATCTTCTCAAATGATAGCAGATTGGAGTTGCATGCTAACAGCAACAAAAAGCGGCCATGGCACAGCACACCTGTCTAGTCATTTATTTAAGTGTGGTGGTTTATAGCAGACCACGGCTACCGGTTGGTAACCAAAGACGCCTAAAGCATTATTTTTGATCTACAGAGCCTTCCACGATTTGGAACCTGATTACCTTCAGAAACTGCTGCCTCCTCATCTGTTACCATGGCAGCTGCAATCAGCTGAGATGCTTGGACTGACAAGACCTGATTTACTAAGGTACCAGGGCAATTCCAGGGGGCTGTCTCAGAATTTACTCCTCTGCTCGGGTCTGCCAGCATTTTCAGGAAAGGAAAAGGTGGGATAAATTAAGACTGTACAGGCTGGGAAGTACTGTCTTTTTTTACAGTGATACAACAGCTCAGTGCACGCTGCTCCACCCAGCACTTACCGGGTTGTTTTTTTTTTCTTTTTTATTTCTTCCCCACTCTTAGCAACAGTATATGTGCCCTTGTCCCAGGGTCAAAGTGCAAATGAGATCAGTATAATTTACTTCACTTTAAAATATCTTTCCACATGGTGAGAAAATAGATTGTTTAATCAAGTCATGAGGCTAGTTTTCTAGCCTTTAAAAGCTAAATCCTGAGAATATGAGTTTCAGTATTCCCTATTAGTTTCTGCTGGTTACAGAAACTACTGCTTAACTGAAACATTAATATTTTTCCATACAGATGCTTTTCACGTGGTAATCTCAAAGCACCAGACACACTTCCCAGGAAGAGAAAAAAGCTTCCCATTGCAACAACTCAGTCCTTCAAAAATGTACTTCCCATGCCATCTGTGTGATAACGAATTTAGAAAAATGAGTAGTATCTTGGCAGTCTTTGCAAAATGTACTCAGGATGCAGGGAAAGGAGGAGGGGTTCCTACCAAATGGGACATTCAGTATCCAAGTCAGAGGCGATGACAACGTCTAAGCAGGGGGCTTTTTTTCTGAGAAATATGCCATTAATTTTGAAGAGCCTGACACAACTGTGCTGCAATTCAGCTGAAGTCTGCTCATTCAGTCCTACTGACAGCCATGTCATTACAGAACTTCCAGATCTGCAGCTCTCCTTGTCCTGCACATTTCCCCCCACGTACGCCGTGACAAGCTACTTTATAAAAAACTCTGCCAGAACATCCCAAAATTGGTGTGATCAAAAACTGTGGCTATTTCTTGAATTATTGCAGTGAATTATCCTATCTGTAAAATACGCACATCTCTGCCTCTTATTTCCCAATGCAAGAGCAGATCACTGGCATTTGAGAAGTGTCTTGAAAATCACAGGTGCCGATAGCATCAATAACAGCACACCATGAGATGTAATATTATTACAAGAATAACGGCACTTGTTTGGGACTCCTGCATTTTTCAGGTCATCAACCAAAAACATTAACAAAACACAGCCCTTCAGGAAATGAAAAATCTTTGCAGTGTAATGCAAGGTGGTTCATACAGTTTCTTTCTTCTCACCCACCACGTGCAGAGCGCCTGCCGCTGTGCTTCTGACTACTGGAAAAGAAACTGCAGGCTTCTTCAACGATGCCAACGCTGAAACCACAGCGACAAACCATGCAGATTAAACTCAAACCTAAAGGAAACTAGCTTAGCTAAGCAACTGCAGCTTGGTAGGCCATCTAGTACCTTCCAGCTCTGCCTCCACCAGAGCTGCTAGAAATTCCCTATCTGCTTGTCCAGCAGAGCTGCAGCGCCCAGCTGCCAGGCCCTGGTGGGCACCGCACAAGGGCGCTTTGCTGGGGCAGACGGCACCATGGCCAGCTTCTGTGGTGCTGAGGGCACCCATCCTGCTGCACTGTGCAGACTACACATCCTCCACCGGAGCACCCGCAGTTTCTCTGTCCTGTGAGCAGCAGGTTGCTTTGGGCAAGAGGCGTCTTGCCTGTGAGACACAAAATGGGTCCAGTCCTTCCTTCAGGCGAGGAGAGAGCTGAGCAGCTTTCAGCCCTCATCCCTAAGCCAGAAGTGGCAAAAGCGGCACAGAGCTCTACAATGCTCTGCTGTGGCAGAAAGCAAAAGCTGCCCCCTTTGCAAACTGAGCTGAGTTGATGAGAAATCTGAGTTCCCCAGCAAGAGCTTTCCACGTTTTCTAACTTCCAGATTTTGAAAAGGCAGAAGGAATTTTGCTTTGATTTTGGGAACAGCTGTTGAGACCTGCGAACATTTCTCCCCTGATTCTCCTGTTGTGCCTGCTGGTTTTATCTTGTTATTCCATCCCTCCTTTGCTTCCTCCAGCTTAAGAGTAGCAGACAATGGTTGGGGCAGACAAAGATCCCCTCACCCCTGATACATGGAAAGCAAAAGGAAAGCCTTGATCTTGCCTTTAAAACAAAAAAATACAATTGTTCTGCGTATGTGTACCTACATGTGCCAGCTTTGCTACTTGGACGTTCCAGCCCATAATAACATTCAAGGTTAAAGCCTACAGGAAAGGATAAGGAGCTCAGTAACTGTTTCAAATTACAAAGTTAAAAACAAAAGTGGTATCAAGAGCGCTCAGTTCTGCGAACATACATGCAAAACCTGATCCACCCCATCTTCTTCCTTCCATTGGCTTCAACCCAGGAGAGTACACGGACAGTTCTTCATTCCACAAAATGCTTAAGCACGTGCCTTAAAAAGAAACATGTGCTGGTGTATTTGTCTGAATCAAGGAGGAGGCAACTAAATGTTTAATTCCCTTGCCCACGTTGCAGCCTTAAATTTCTGTGGCACTTTTACAGGGCGACTAGCTCCGCTGACTTGTGAAACCACCAACATGCAAAAAATAATACACAGATTTTGTCTTTCGGAGTGGGGCATTTCCTTGGTGGAAAGCATCCACAAGAAATTCAAGAGAGGATGCTGAAAGCTTTTTTTTTTCTTTTCTTTTCTCTTTTCTTCAGTAGGGTGTTTTTTAATAAACGGCAGTGTCAACACTATGAAAACAAAGGCAACTCTTATGGGAATAGGAGGCTGCTTTTCCCTGTTGTTTGCAGAGAACCCCGGCTGTTTGAATGGATGATATGTTAATTTTGTGGCACAGTTGCTCAACGGAGGACATAGTGAAGTCTCCCATGGTACAGTGCACGCAGTTTACAATGGACATGGCTAGAATGTTATTGTGTGTTGTAGCCCTCAAAAAGACGTTTCTCCCAAGCAAACATGCTATGAAATACATTTTTCTCTAATCATATCAGAAAAACTTCACTCCGTAAAGCAGTCTTTTTGAGCTTTTATGAGCAGCTGCTGCTCGAATGCTTGAAGGAAGAGCTGGCAAGTTAAAAAACAAAACAGGCCACAGAGATTTAATTTCCTATAAAATAGCTCCCTACAAACTGTTTAAACCATTCTTTACTTAGAGCAATACTCCAAAGATTTTAGAGATTTTCAGGGCAACGCTTGCAGTAAGAACTCCTTGTGTTCCCTCTGCTCAGGGGGCTACACAAACACACCATCAGATTTATGCCTTTCCCCTTCCAAATAACCTCACGTACTTGTCTGCAAAATTAATTTAAATAAACATAGAGAAGAAAGAAACATGCTCGCTTTTTTTTTTTTTTTTTTTTTTTTTTTTTTTCAGTGGCAGTGGGTGCAGGAGGAGGTTGTGCTAGGGGAGCAGTTTCTAATATCTACCATAAATCTGCTCACTCACAGCCTCAGCTCACATACTAATAACATGTCTCACACATACTTTTCTTCCCAACTTTCTGTCTTCCCCAACCCCACAGCCATGCCATAATGTGTCTAAGTACAGCACTGCCGATTAAAAACTGCCAGCAGTTAAGACAACTTATTTTAAAAAAGGGGACTGTGTATTTATGAATGCAATAATTAATCAATGCATAATAAGCATGCACTGCGCATATCATTTTTCTTTCCATACACAGACAGCTTCGATTACCATGCGGGTTACACTGCCACAGGATCTTTAGTTCCCAGTAACTGCTTCCCCACCCCGCAGTGTTAGCAAAGACAAGCTCATTGTATTAAAGTCTGCAAAACCACCCAAATACTGCTAAATTGATTAATTTTGCAGGTAAAGTCTTTCAGAAGAAAATGCCGTAGTTAGTGCCACAGCTACTAGGGCTGTCACAGTTTTGCGTTTACAGTACTTTTTTCAGAGGATAAGCTATAAAGGCGCACTCAGGGCTGTGAGCTGGTAGACTGGTTTGCATTTTAAGAACGTATTTCATTTTAATGGCTTTGTTTTAAAATTGTTTCAACTCTTTGAATTAATCAAGAGTTAAAAAAGACGTGAGACTGACATAAAAACGTATTTTCCCTCCTTTTAACCTGCCTTTTGACTAGAACCAGTTTATATTTATTTTCAAGAAACTCAGTAGTATCCAATTAATAATACGATTGCACACTTTTTCATGGAAATTGATCCACAAGTGGCTTAAACTGAAAGAGCCACCACCCTTTCCTGAGCCTCCCCACTGATAAACAGCATCAAACAAGGCCCCACAGATGCTAATATTCAGTCAGCAGGGAGTTGCTTTTCCCTTACAAACAATTTTTCCTCGGTGACCGTTCTCTACAGCACCACTTTCTGCCCAAATGGGAAAACAGAGATGCTTTGCCACAGAGATATGCTTCCCTGCTAACTCTCTGCTAAGCCCAGCTGTTCGAGTCCACAGTGATGACATCTGCAGCCGAGTTACCAATGCGAGTTTTCATCCCAGTACAGTGGGCGCACAACATGATTATGTGCCCTCCCTCACCAAGCAGCTAATATTTATTGTAAACCTGCGACACACGGGGACTGACCAGAAGACTGCAGAGCTCTGCACTTGGCTTAAAGGCTGGCACTTGGAGGATGCTGCTACATATGTATATATAAAAATAGCAATACTTTGTATACTGTGATAGTCCACAAAGGGGATGACGCCATTTTATTCTGCCAATATGCAGAGGATTAGGGGTTTCTGCTTGAAGCCACTAACAACCTGAACAGGAGAATTACAGTAATTCCACTAAACCCACGCCGAATCCAAGGGACCAGCTGATGCACAGTGTTAGCGTTTCCGCTTGTCTTGAAAACGTAACTGGCACTATCCTACAAACAGAGCTTCAACTAGCTATGCAAGGAGGTTTAACTTTAAGAATGGACTTACAGGAGGCATATGCAGTGATGAGGACATTTTTTTCACAAGACCTCTCAACGTTTTGAGATCTAAATCGTTGACACAGAGCAATTCTAAAGGGAGCTCAAAAATAGCCGTTGAGCGGTCAAACACAAGTGAAACACATGCTTTCTGTTGCTCACACAGCTCCATTTTTAGTGCAAAGTGCCTCACAGCAAACAACAGCAAGATACTCCATTAAAACCTTGCAGTGCTTTATCCATTACACCACCATGCAAACACTGTTGTCATGACTTCGATTAGCAACACTTTGCCTATATCAATACCATTATTAATACACTGAAATATTAATGTCTATTATATTTAATTAACAGTCAAAAGTAATGAATAAATATTCACGTGCCGTTATTCCGAGAAATACTGCACGCAACTACATGTCAAGAGCTGTGACTTGCAACTCTTTCCCACAGCACCTCTGGTGCCAGAAAATACCCTGAACAATTCAGCACGAGTTAAACCTTCCACAACCAGGATACCTCTAGGTTGGAATAAGCTGTTAGGCCCTGGTTCTGCCATACAGGAGTCTAAGTAGTGTGTATCGCAGTTACCATTTCCAGATGCAGTAGCCTGGTTCTGCAATATAGGAGTCTGTCGAAATAGTGTGTATCTCAGTGCCATTTCCAGATGCAGTAGCCACACTTAACAACAATAGTTACTATACAGAAATTTAGCAGGTCTTCTGCAAAACCAGTGTGAATACGAGTCCTTGACCGGGAATTCAGACCTCTCCTAAAACTAAACATGGCAACACAAGGAAAAATGGAGAGTTTTCATTGTATTGTGAAAAATGTTATTCTGGACACAAAATATTAATGGTTTATTGGCCATCTCTTTGAACACAGCGCAAAAAACAATGAATGTGCATTTAAGAAAGACTTCACTTCCATGTTCATTAAAAGCAATGACATTTAGGTACTTCAGAGGTAAAACTGGCACACAGTGCGTATCAAGATAACTGATTAGTAGCACTTACAGCAAATGTTATTTATATTGTGTGATGCTAACCCAGCTCTGCTAAACCCACAGTTTAGCAATGATAGCTGAAATTTTATGCACATACATACAGACTAAGTACCTGCATTTTCTCATGCAAACACAAGCACAAATTGGTGTGTACATACTGGATTAAAAAAATGACAGTCAGCAAACAAAGATTAGTAAATACTATACCTTTGAGTCATAATCTTATCTGCATCTGGCAGATAACAGCGGATATTCTCCATCTGAGCAGGATCAGAGTCACAGATTTTATCATCAGTCCTCCCATAGCTGGCACTTTCAATCATGATGACATCTGTTCCCGGGCAGCGAAGCTCTATGGGGTAACTCTCACAGGACAGTTCCCTTCGGGCCACAGCCATGGGGACTGGGGCACGGCTGAAAGCTGCAAGGATTAACACAGAAACACAGCAAACATTTACTTTCCATACCGAGGCTAGGATTAAAAGCGGAACGACTTTTAGCAGCAGATTTTATCCATATGCTGTACTGAGATAGTTTCAGTACCATTGGGATATGATCTGCAGAAATGAGGTCTGATCCCCAGTTTGCTGGCTGCCCAGAGAAATTACTTCTCCACTCAGTGGCTTGATTTTCTCATCTCAAAAATAAGCTAGCGATCTCCTTTGTTCTAAAGCTAGCTTTAGAAATACCCTATTGAACGAGGTAAATAGCAACTATGGCATTGTTATTACTTCTACTTACCAGGTGAAAAGCTAGTTGGCTTTGATACATAAAATTACAGACCTTTGTCGTACCTGATCAACCAGGGAAAATTTTCTGACCATGAGCAATCCAAGCACCAGGATCCCACCTGCTCAGTGAGATTGCTTCTGTCCTCCTGCAGATGTAACAGCATCTGCATTGCTCCTGGTACTTCTCTTGGTCCTTAGAAAACGAGCCTAATGGCTTTTGCTGTTGCCTGCAGTGTGTCGGGGGATGGTCTGCAGGTTCTGGCAACCATCCCAAGGTTTGGGCCCTGCAGTGATATTTTCCACGGAAAGGCCAATATATTGGACACTAGGTGATTAAAGTTTAGCCCTAGCTTTGCATCAGATCTGCCTGAATGTTCAATACTGGCACGTACTTGCAAAGTTAAAGATCTCTCAGAAATCTTACCCGTTTTAAAAGAAATCCAGGCTACAGTTTGCAAAAGAAAAAAGAAACACGCTTTGAGATGCTTTGAAAACAAAGCCCTGAATTATTAGTACATAAACTCACATGACAACAAGCAATGATATTTCCCATTTTTACAGAGTCTTTGATTTAAAGATCTTCAACGGCTTGGCAAACATTAATGCTTTAATCCCCCAAATATCCATACGAAGTAGCTATGCATTGCCTTTCTCGTCTCAGCCGCAGAAGGGTTATGTGGCTTCCAGAAGATCTCAAAGGAAATCCATGGTGAAACTGGAAATAAAATACTTATTTTCCAGCCGAACACACCAGCTGGAAGCTGAAACTAAAGCTAGCCCCTTCCCTTCCTTATTACACGGGAATGAAAACTCACCCACACCAAAAGGTTTGCAGCTGCAGGGATGACATGCCCTTCTGGCTCCATGTTGTACTACTTCCAACCACAAAACAAAAGATAGAAACTAAGTCTGTACCTGTGTGACGGTCACAGAGCAGTCAGGGAAGTTTTAACCCTCTAACAGATTCAGGGCCCATCTGACACCAAGCATCTTTCAACAACTCACTCACCCTCAAGCACCATTTTAAGAGCCGCTATACCCTCTCAAAATCAAAAAAATCCCTTCCAAAACTCTGTGCACGGTACACGCACACCAACTTCACTTATGGAAATAAAAGTGTACTGATAATTCTCAGTATACCCCTTAACTCCATCAAGGCTGTTGTGTTTTTCTAGCAAGCAGCAATCCAATACGTTACTCTGACTTCTGTTAAGCCTTTTATTATTGTTGTCTCATTTAGATTTGTATTATTGGACATATAAGAATTCCCATTTCTGTAAATTTGCAGGGATTACTCTAATATCAGATTCTTACTGATGTGCCAGAGTTGTGGACTAATTGCCAAACTCCCAAGACAGACGTGCATTTATTCTTGAATAATAGCTTCTACAATTAGCACAGACAGCTTTAGAGCTTGGATCACGTACGATGTCCTTCCCTGATATCGGAGAAACGGTTTTGCCCTGAGCTTGTATCACACCATATGTTTGTGTAATGCAGTAAATTCTTACCACAAACAAGTTTTCCTATTACAGAAGGAAGGAAGCCAGGACAATTGTGAACCTCTGAGACACAATACCTTGTTCTTACCTGTGGCTTTACATCACTAAACAACAAGGTGAGCGGAGGAAGAACGGGACATAAAGTTAGAGACAACATTTGACCAAGGAGGTAAGCCTGTCAGAAAGGTAGAGTCAGCAAAGCCCAGCAATTTTAGCCTGTCCTACACACGACATCAAGAGCTATTGACTCTGCTTAAAAGGATCTGTCTGCAGAAGCTTGCAGCAGCCCCTGCTCCGTGAAACGCCAGGCTCTGTGGCAACAGAGGGAGAGTTTATATTCGCCTGCATTACCTTTAGCATTCACAGGCCCAGTGCTGACTAGAAAACGTTTGATGCCAGGCTGCTGATTTTTCACAAGAGCTGTGGTGAGCTTTCTCTTCAAGCCTCTTCTGTACTAAACCTGAGCAGATTAGCGACATGGGAGGCAGAAAGTTTCTAGCAGCATTTGGCAGAACGCTGAGGCCAAGTGCCCTCCCTCCTCCTGCCATGTGCTTAGATGACTCCTATTAACTGCCAAGAAAGCAGAAAAATCAGGTTTACAGTAAACATTAGCTGTTTGGGGCTATGGTTCAGCCCGGTTCTTGGGCAAATGGGATCCTTGTCTCTGGGAGGCTACTGTAGACTACAGAAACAGCAAAGACGGTTGCTAATACTACTTCACAGTTCCCATTACTCAACACAAAACTCAAACCCCCAACCCAATTGCTTCAGAAAGTGTATTTTTGCTGTTAATTCCTATACATTTTTTTGCAGTAACCATCCTGTATTGTCAAAGAAAGCAAACGTTCAACATATGATAGTTGAGGAATATCACGCTTAAAATCACAGAAATGAACTGTCTGGGAGTTCACTCATACAAACCTGGTGTGTTTCTCAAACAGCAATCCTGTACATATGCAGCTAATCTTAACTCTCGTGTTTTGTTGGAAAGAAGACATTAGGATCTGCTAAGAGCAATGTGGTTCTATTAAAATAGAACCTTATCTGAGGGCAAAGGTAGCATTTTCAATCTCACAGCAACTCTATCAACCATGACGATGCAGTACTTCAGGCTTCTGGTGGAGGATTTCACAGTTAATACAAAAATACAGAAGTTTAGTAAAAGCTTTTAAACAAATTTCTTTACCAGATTAGAAAGCACATTTATTGTACCTTGGGTAACGTCCCTGTACATGAGACTCTATGGCATTGATCTACCAAAACTGCATGAATGACAGTGCCTGGTGTCCCCCTAAAAACCAAAACCAACCCACCCACCCCTTGCCCCCAAAGTAACAGCTCACATTCTACTTCACATTGAAGAACATCTGGACAGATGCAAACATTTCTAGATGTGGCTTTCTGTTTACTGGTATTCACCTTTTTGTTTCTCACATAATCACTTGACCGCTTGCCATTAGAAGGGCAGCTTTTACTTACAGGCACCCCGCTGTGGAATCATGGACTTAACATTTATTTCCTGGGTATATGACATAAAGGAAATGGGACACTCCGGAGAAACCGTAGGAATAGCCAAACACTATAATAGAATATAATAGGAGAAAGCAATGGTGCATGCTTTACATCCTGCCATCCTCCCACAAATCAGTTGCTCTGCATGGCTTTTTTTCTACCCTGATAATCTGCAATAAATACTCCAAAGGGAGATTAGAGGTTGGCTGTTTATCTCCTTGTAAGCACATTTCTCGATGCTGTGTCCCTATATGATAATCTTAAACATTTCTACTAGTTCTTCTGTGAGAAGCAAAGATTTTTTGTTGGTTTTGCTATGAAATAAGATACAACAAAGGCCATCTGTGAAATACACAGCACAATTGTATTAATTCATTAATACACTTCTCACTTCCTTGAGTAGCTCTCTCTCTTTGCAGTCTCTCACTGAGCTCCTTATTTAATCTCCTAAGTAAGTGACCTAATTGTTGGCTTGAAGTCAAGAGGAGCTGATGGCTGCTCACTACTTTGGAAAACAGGTGTCTTTTTCCACGATCCTATGTGCAGACAGCCATCTAAATACAGATGACAGAACTTACAGATTTTGAAAAACACTCTTTTTAACATTTAAACGTGTGCCAACTTGAGTGTTCTAAGTGCAGCCATTTGGTTGAAAATCGTCCTCCTGAGCCTCTGCAGGGCAAAGCAAGAGCAGAGGGTAAAAAGGCAACAGATAACGACAGGATTTTATCTGAGCGATTTAGAACTTCTTTGTCTCTGCTAATTTCAGGAGCTGGAAAATTAAGTAAGTCATCAAAATCTTGTGCTTTTTCTCCCCCTTGCTTTTGACCTCAGAACATAATTGCCTCTTGTCATGCCTGCAGGGCATGGGCTTGTAGTTATCACTGTGTGCTTAATCAAATGCTGAAATAGCCTTTAAATTACATGTCTTCTTGGCAGCTAGAGACTTGCTGAGCTCTGTTACATTTAGAGCCATGATGGCAGTAGAGGTACTTTTAAAAGAAAAGTGTGGGATGATGGTATTAAATAGGTTTTATATGCAATTTTCCCAGCAACATCATGTTCTGGCTCAGAATTTTGAGAGTGAAATTTCTGTGCATATTTAAGGGCAGTGAAACAAAAGCTGGAAATGTAGAGATAATTATTTTCACAAGCTCTGCAAATGATTTGGTCTGCCCAGGTAAAAATCGGACTGACTGTTCCCAAAGGCAAATACAACATGCTGGCAGAAAAGTTTTCCCGCTAATTTGGAGGAATGCTTCTGTGTTTGTAATTCCCCAGTACATAATATTCATACAGTTCACCTTCAGTCGGGGGTGGGGGTGGCGGGAAATATCAGAAAGCAATAATGAAAAAATCCTTTACCCCCTCTTATTCTGAAGCCTACTCAGGTATGGGTATGAGCTGAAATCCCTTACAGTTCTTGAGTCAACAGGCCTTACGTGACTGTCACTCCCTAAAGAGAAGCAACACGTTTAAGTGATTTTCTAAATCAGGGCCCTGCTTTTCGCTATTAAGATATAAAGTCTCATTAATGCATTCATTTGCAGCATGCTGTATCGGGCCTGGCTGAGCCCCACAGCAGCCTTCCCAGCGCTGTGCTTGTGTTGGTAGCTGGAAAGGTGGTGATAACACACTGGTGTTTCGGCTGCTGCTGAGCAGCGCTCACACAGCATCAAGGCTGGCTCTCCAACCTCCCCACCACCAGTAGGCTGGGGGTGGGCAAGATCTTGGGAGGGGACGCAGCCAGGACAGCTGACCCAAAGTGACCAAAGGGATATCCCACACCATATGATACCTGCTCAGATATAAAAGCTAAGAGAAAGGAGGAGGAAGGGGGAGTATTTGTTATTTACAGTGTTTGCCTTCCTGAGCAACCGCTACGCGTACCGAAGCCCTGCTTCCCGGGAGGTGGCTGAACATCACCTGCTGATGGGAAGTAGAGAATATTATCTTTTGGTTTCCTTACCTTCCATACACATAACTTTTGCTGTTGCTTCCACTGAACTGCAGTTACCTTGACCCACAATTTTTTTCATCTTATTTTCTCCCCCCTATTCTGCTGAGGAGTGATAGAGCAGCTTGGTGGGCACCTGGCGTCCAGCCAAGGTCAACCCACCACACGTGCAAGCACAGCTCAGTGCTTCTTCTCTGTCTCCCTTTTCCTTAATCAAGTTATACCTGGCCTCTGATCTCGTCATTATTAGTAGCAAACAAAAACTCAGGTTAAAGATCGTGAGAACAGACATTTGTCCAATGCACAATACTCCCATTCCCCAGTATTTTCACTGCTCACAAATATCAATCCAGTACCGAACAGCTTAAAATCCTCATTGGTCCAAAGTTCTCTGCAAACTTGGGATTGGTATACGAGTATGGAAATACTATTCTCTCCCACCCAATTTTCTCTACATACGCTGACAACAAATTAAACAGGATACAACACTGTGTCTTTTCTAGGGAACAGTTTTCTTCTACTCTCAGCCTGCAGAAGGGTTAAAGGTGCATCCTACAGACAGTGGCTAGTGCCAAGGCATTGCAGCAAATATTTGGAACAGTTCACATCCAGCTCCCCTGGGGAAGAAATGAAGACTGAAGGCAGCCAGCGTGGCCAAACGGCTGGAGCCATCAGCAATGCAAAGGTGGAGCTCGACAGTGCTACTCTCCACTCCTGCCTCTCCCTCTGTGACTCAGATGATTGCTTTCTCAGTGATAAAAATGGGGATATTATCTGATCTCCTCCATTAGGGACTCCAAAATCTGCTAGAGAAAGGAAAAAGAGAACTAGATATAATCCTCCGAGAGACGAGTGTGGCCTCAGCCTGGGTTTCCCCATGAGAATCAAATACCCACATCCCCCCCAGGCTACCTTGGATTCCTATTTTATAGAAGATATTAAAAAAAAAACCACCAACCCTGTGACTTTCCTTCAGGGACCTCCACCAGCAGTGATTCCCCTTACCCAATAAACACCCACCTACGAACAGACTTCACAAACTGCAAGAGCATCCTTCTACATGGTGGGATGGAGTATACCAAAAAGACAGAAGAGAAACACATGCTGTGCAACACCCCCGCCATGGCAACAAAAGAAAAGCTAAAAACACTCTCACACACTTCCATGTGCATTTTAGGTGGAGGCTGAGGTCAACTATCTTATGGTTCCATAAACTGCTCAATATACCTCCATCATAACACTCAAGTGACGCTTGCTAGGGATTTGCTCTCAGGTTATGTGACTGAAAATACAATAGATGTTTGTCACCATGTTTACATCTGACACCCTCCTCCACAATGAAGAGGAGACACAGGAGAAGGGTGTAGTAAACATAGAGAGAGTTTTCTATAGGGGTTGCCAAACCTACACACAGAAAACATTTTCCAAGGCAATACAGCCGAGGATGCAAACAGGAGCACAATGAAAAGCCTAGCCAAGTCCCAAACAGCACGTCTTTGAAGCGAGCCTCAGCCCCTAGGTACCAGCCTTCTGGAAAATACCTTTTATTTCCATGGAAGATCTCTTCCTTCCACGTTTCTAGACACCCTAGAGGGTGATGCAGAAACAACTCTCCCTTTCTAGCACCCACTGGATGTCCAAGAAGCCCAGGAACAGCAGCCAGAGAACTAAGCACCAGACAGCTACATCCTTGGGCACTTCTGCTGCTCATACTTCGTACCACTGATATTCCTCATCTTCTTCCTATGCCCAGTTAGTAAATGCCCTTCTTCTCTCCCCTCACTCTTCCAAAACCCAGATCAAAGTATGGAGAAGCTATTCTCATTAGTAAAAATATTAGATTCTCTTAAACTCCCTAAGTATTACATTAGCTCTTCCTATAGGTGAAAAGAGAAAATAAATCCACAAATAATGGGCAAAGAGGACTGGTGGAAGATCACCAGAAAGAGGGGAGAACAGTGAATTCGATGCACTTGCACCTAAGGATGGGCATTCACAAGGGAAACGGGTCTTTGTGAGGCCTTATGAGGAAAGGACATGAAGTGATAAAAGAGCAAGACCACAGAAACTAGATGGGAACTACGAATGGAGGAGTCTGACAGTAGGAAGTGACTGAGGACATGTAAAGAGAGAGAGGCAAGGTGGCAGACTGCCTCAGGGAGACGTGGCATTGAACCGAACCAGACCTGCAGGAGAAAGCAGTGCAACAGCAGTACTGCAGTTTCTTTCTGGTTCTCCACTCCCAACTTTTGGGACTCACCGGCCGTTGCCTCATCAGTGAGTGATGAGAATTGCAACTAATGTTTCTTTTGACAAGCTCTCCTCTTCACAAATATCCCACTTACAGCAGTAAATGCCTCTGCTGCTAATATTTACACCATTACAGCATACTGCAAGGCAAGGCATCACCGAGGGCCAGCCTCCATGCTGCTAAAGAGGCAGCGGTTCAGGGTAAGCTGACATACCAGGTCCACTGTTGTTGAAGAGAAAGTAGGTCCTGCTTCTCACCCAGCCAAGCCCTCCTATCTCCAGCCATGGTTCAGCTGCTGGACCTGCACTCAGTTCTGATGCTCACTGCATCCCTTCATGAAGAATGTCAACTTAGCAGTCCACCAAGAAACTAAACTGGGGGTGGGGGTGGGGTGGGGGAGGCAGAGGAGAGAGAAAGAGAGATTCTGCTGGACCGGTAGAGTTGAATCAGCTCAGAACAGGTTTGCTAAGGTCATAGAAAGGAAGGAAAAGGTTTTTAGGTGGCAGGAAAGGAAACTGCATTTAAGTGCTTTCCAAAAACACAGGGCCAACCTACCTTCAAATCAGAGGTCAGAAGTACAATCCCAGCCTGACCTGAACGTCACTTAAATGATTTTAATTGAAGCAGAAGCAATCAGTTGAGAACAACAGACAAATGAAACGCTGTCTCCAACAGAAAGGTTGAATGCAAGTACATTAATATTTAGGCTCCATCATGGGAAAAAGCTATTCCCAAGTATCTTTTCCTTTGCAGTGTACCACCTCATTTGTAATGAAAGGCACGCACAAGAAGATACTTGGATATGACTGCTCTTTAAATTCACAGGCTTCCTTCATGTGAATTAACTTTCCAGTGTAGAAAAATGGTGCACAGATACAGAAAGAGTCCATGGTTAAAGCCCTGTACTGCAGTGCATAAGATGTATAACCAACCGTTATGCTAAACTTGCCCTCCAGCCTAACAGTGGCGTCACTTAAAATATCAGGGTTTCAGATACTGGTCCATAACACTGAGATGCTCATGTTCTCGATAAAGGAAGCTTTAGGTGCTGTGCCAGGTGGACCAGTCCTTTTTACAAATTCACACTGCAAATCAGACTGGGGCCTTCAATATGGAAAACCACACCATTTATTACCTACCGCACTCAAAGTTATTGCTGTTACAATAGATACTTAACTGTTTCCCAAACAAAAGAACAAAAACCAATTAACCCCCCCCAAAAGACCCAAAAAACCAGTGAACTCTAACAAACAACCTTGAAATCTCAAATATAATGCAGCACAAATTGTGGTGAGGCCAGCAGAATCTGAGTAACAACAAAACTCACCCCATTTTTAAACTACTCTACTGTAGCTTTTTATTTTAGCCATTAGTAAGATTAATTTTATGATCACCGGTAAAAAAACTTTTATAAACCACCATAGTAGGTATCATCATAGAGGCAGCTAGATAAACGAGTATCAAGGGGTTAGCCTAAGATAAACTAAGGAAAAAGAATCTGTTTACCATTTTCAGATTTCATATTAAATCATAAGTTCATTTGATATTGCACTTTAGTATCATTTCCATCTAAAACAATAACTTAAATTCTTAGCCTTGCTAAAATAATGCTGATCTGGAATAACTTTTCTGTTACCAGCAGAGATTTTTTAGGTATCTAATCAAAATGGGCTTCATTAGGATTAGTGGTGTCCCCAGATGGACACTGCCCAAACGCTGAGGACATGCTTCTCTCCATCATTTGTATCGCTGTAAACTGGGAAGCATCAACCGTGAGCTACAGGAAGCAGGACAAGGATAAGCTGGCGGAGACTGAAACCCAAATGCATCCTCAAAAGTTAGAGATTGTCTGCCATGGAGGCTGGCTGAATGCCATAGAGGCCAGGCTGACATCTATCTCCCCACAGGAGAAAAAAAAATATGGGGAAACCAAAAAAGCAAACAATGACACAAACAAAACAAAACCCAAAACAAACCACCAAAACAAAAATACCCCCAAACCCCTCCAAAGTCGGGAAGAGATACAGTTCACTTAGCAGGTTCGGAAATTAGAAATTATTTTATGGCTGACCCAAATCGGACAAGTTGGATGTATTTGGAGTTTTGCTAAGGAGCATAGTGACTACAAATAATAGATTCCTACTGAGTAACCCCTCCTCAAAGTTAGAATTTCAGTTCCCTGGAGAGCCTAGGAAGGAGAACATGAAAGCTCTTGTAGAAGTATTTGCATTGTTAAAGAAATTACGAACAGCAGAGTGAGGATTACTTTGTGCTGTTTATGGACTTGTTTGCCAGAGTAGTAAATCTGTTTTTAAGTTTGTGTTGTCTGGAAAGGAGAAGTGTGTGAAACCTGAAGAACTGTCCAGAGAAAAAAGATAGGCAGGCAAAAGAAAAGACTTTCTCCCTAAGTATTACAGCCTGTCATTCAAATAACTGTATAAAAATCTAGGGCGTCACATATTTGTTATTTAAACCACTTGCTTTACATCATCAAATGCCAAGAATTTAGAGTTAATTTTTCAAGAAATTACCCCGACCTTGAAGACTAGCCATCTCCAGCAAGTAGTATGGCTAAACTGTAGATCTTTGAAAAAATAATTGTGATTTTTCTTGGTGTTTTTGACATCACAGCTCCTTTGAGTCTCTGCCATAAACAGCAACTGCCCATGACACATACATATATATATCATTTATATATATACGCATATATATATACATATATATATACACACATACTTCTATAAAAGCATGATATATATTAAACAGTCAAAATGGAAAGTGTAGTATTCTACATGACAAGATGAAATTTGGGGTCCCCTACTCAGGCAGGACCTGCTCAGCACAACTTAAGGTCACTTATTTTTAGAAACCAGTGGGTGCTTATCAGCAAGATCTGTGAGTAAACTACAAAGAGAATCCACCCTTCAGCTTCTGGGCAAGGATTTCCATAGCATGTCACTTAGGAGCTCCATCTCTGAAACAGTGGCATGAGATCTAAGACCCTTTTTGCTGATATGCTGACAAGAATTACAAGTCGGCTGTGGCAAGCCATTCTTTGCAGCCCCCTGAATCATGACTCTCCCAAAAGCCTTTGGCGTAATTCCCCTCTGACCTCAAAAAATTAAGGATTTCACCTCAAATATGCTAGCAGCTAAGAAGAGCTTTTCAGAAGCATATGCAGTCATCTGAACAGTGGCCAACTTTATCTACACTCCCCACCCCACCGCCCACCCCCCATGTCTTAAAAATAAAAAATAATAGGAGATTTAAATCTGGAGAATGACCTGCAGCACGTACACTTGCTCCAGGTGGAAACATATTCCAAGTAGAAGCAGGTTTTCAGGGAAGTCACATGCCTGCAGATACACATTCTCCTCAGTGGAAATATAGCAAAACATTAAAACTAATGAACTAAATTAACTCCACAACATGGTCCACTTACTGGGATACACAACTAAAATCCTGAGTGATAAAGTTTCCTATTGTACTTACCTGCTCACAGCAAACACTGCGGTTAATTGTTTTTCCACCTAATGCAGCCTGTGCAAACATTGCTTCAGAAACAGTGTGTATGCAGATATGCCTGTATCTATAATACACATACACACACAATACTTCCCTTCTCAAGGTGAGCCACAAAAAATTCTGAAATAATGGTCACCTGTCGGCTCCCAGAAATGCTCTGAACAGATTCACTGTTCCCAGAAGAGTCAGGTGAACAGCTCTGCAAAATAGCTGCAAACTCCTGGGCTTCACACTAGGGAGGTGATGCTTATCCTGCAGCACCACCAGGACTGCCATCCCTAACCCAGCTTGCTTGGGGCTTGGCAGCCTGACCAAACTCGCCTGATTACATTTTTGTCTGCAATAAATGCTCTGAATCCTGCCCTCCACACCCCACAATTTCAGTTTAAAGTAACCAGGGTACACCAGAATATGTTTCCACTTACTTTCCACTCCAGCCTTCAAAAGTGGTTAACAATAGCCTAAAAAAACATTTTAAAAAGCAGTAATAACACATACGGATATCCACAGAGGCATTGCACCCAGTAAGAAAACAACCCAGTACCAGTTAAAAGGTAACACTGTTTTATGGAAGTCCCTACGGCACTGGATATCATGATTTATTACTTGTCTTGTGGGAAAGCATAGGGCTCCATCACAGACACCCAATGAACCAAAAGAGTGTCAGGCCCACAAAGGACGCTTTAAAAAGAAGAGGAAATACATGCAGATTAGAGACAGGAACTACGGTAACACAGAAAAGGACAGCCATGCAGCACGGTTAACAAACAGATGCAGATACTATACTTGAGGGCATAATGCTCACCAGGTCAATGAAAATACGGTTTAGGAAAAAAAAGCAAAATCTAACTTACTTCAGGAAAAATAAAATCACCTGCAAACAGCTATGATGGGTGGAATACTCCCCCAACCCCCACCCTTTTTTTTTTTTTAAACACAATCACTAATCTTGTTTCAACTTTTCTTCCTCTGAGAGACAGATGAAAGAAGTAAATCTTTTGCAGATCTCTCTGGCAAAAACCACCAGGATCTAATTGCCCAACAAAACCAGAGAGAGATAGCAGGTCTAAAGGCATGTGTTTAGCGCCTTGGTGGCAAATTCTGACTCCTCTTCCGCAGAGTGTGGGCTGATTCTACTAACGGTGCTAAACCAGGGGAGGCTGTAAATCCCCCCGACAGCGCGGCTCTTCTCAACACACCGCCAGCGATGGCGATTCCCTCCACACCTCCTCTGCCCCCAAAGCTCCTGTCACTGATTGCAGCGACCCTCACAGCACAGGACCGAGCGCGGGAACAGGACAACTCGGACAATGATTCCATTGACACCGATAAACCTTTGGACCCAGGTCCTATAGACCCGGAAGAGGAGCTAGACCTTTTTCCTCCTCCCCCTGATGCACTGGCTGTATGTTCGGGGAGGGTGAAAGGGGGTCTGCGGGATCGGTGGCAGCAATGCAGGCGGGAAGCGCTTAAGCGAGGGCATTTGGGAGGCGCCATGGCACGTTCACGATTTTGTCAGCCAAATCAACCTGCAGAGTGGCAGCCTGTGCAATACGAGGCTGTTAAAGGGTTAAGCAAAGCCGTGCGGGAAGGGGGGATTCATAGTACTTTTGCAAATAGGTGTCTGCATGCGTGTAGCGGTACATAGCTATGCAACTGCGTGAATGACCTCAGCCCTGAGCCTGGTGGTACGTGCAGCTGCGGTTTGTGTCCGGGCTCAGAGATGTAAATACGGGCTTCTCTGTTACGGTCAAGTCTTTCTGGTTGCATTAAAAAAACAAAACAAAACAAAACAAAACAAAACAGTGACTTTAGTAAGACTGCAACCTGATCGAATTCCAAGAAATGTGAGATAAGATGAACTTCTGAATTTGTTCATAAGCTGTAATGGAGTGCTACCTATATATGAATGCTAGAACATAACTCTATTTCAGTGTGACCAGAATTTAGCATGCAACTGCATCAGCATATTGACAGAATAGCTTTTGAGTTATTTCTTTTTTTTCATAACCTCTAAACTGGGAACAGCTCAAGGTGAAAAGAGACTGTTCAAATCCTCAGCTGTTGCCTCAGAAGGAATAACGTGTTCTTTGTGTACAGGTGAATTTAACACAGCTGAACATTTGTTTTGGGTTAGAAGTATCTGTCACACCTTCATCCCCACCACCACAACCTTTAAGGCCGGTGGGAAAAGCATTCTGTACTCTGTTGCAGCGGGGAAACTTCAGTTGAGCTGCAGTAGTTTGCGTACTTAACTGCAGCTCCTTTGGTGAAAATGAAGTTGTCGTAGAAGTTAGACTTTAACTTGGGTAACATACCCTTTGATACCTTGTAAGCGAGAAAGATTGTGTCCTGACAGCATGCTCTTTCCTACGCTTGTGCCTAGAGTTGTACTTGAAATCAGGTTGCGTGTTAAGTTTAAACCTAATCACACAGATATCTCAAAGTCCACAATGATACATCACTGCTTAGGGGATTCTTGCAGTATAGCAGGTGCAAAACCCGTTCCAAAGTAACGACCTAGAGAAGCGTTTTCTTTCAGGAACACCATTTTCTCACTTCTCATAGGTTATACACCATACAACATAATATCTCTCCATCAAGTCTCTTGTGGCTAAACTGCATTCTGCAAATTTGTGTTAGAAATAGATGCTTGCATTTTCACCTGCCGAAGTTCCCTAAGCTAAAGGATTGTGACCTAGGCAATGCTACGAAGCTCAAAGATCGTGACAACAGCGATGGAGAAGAGTGATTTAACACGTAGTTGATTTATGGTTCATACAGGACTATATCACACTACAAAACCGGTATGAATTCAGAGTTGTGGATGTACTGCATGTTCACGTAATAGTTTCTCTACAATTTTTTTTTTTTTTAAAAAAGGTGCCTAAGCTATAAATACCGTATACTATTATCTTTCCCTATTTTTTTAAGCATTTTTTATTTCCCTGTTTGTGTATAGTTTTATCTATCTATCTCTATATAAACAACCAACACAAAGCAACCAGAACATTTTGAGAAACTTTTATAGTTAACTTCTGCATTTAATTCCAGTAACAATCTAGAGGTGTCCATTCAGCTGTTTGTTTAGTTCCAAGTCTTCACTGTATGCTTTCAGGTTCTTTGAAAAGCAGCAGTAACAGTTGAGCAGTTATTTAAAGTAAAACTTTGCCCTACACAATTTCCACTTCCATGCCTTAGAATGGAGGCACAGCGGAACACTCGCCCAAGGGCAAGATTTCAAGAGCTTTTAAGTAGGTTTTATCTTTTCACGTTAGGATAGAAAATGTTCCTTAACAGCTTATATATAGAATTTACAAGTTAAACACAATTTCTCATGCTCAGGATTAGAAGTTCCTGAAAAATATTTTCATAAAACTTCCATAGCTTATTGCACGTTCTTCTAAATAATCATAAACCTGTATGTTGACCTCTGCATGAAATGCACCGATAACAAGTTTAACATTTTGTGAACCCGACTGAAATGTACAAACGTACACATAAAAGGCGGCCAAAATCGGTAATTAAGTAGTGAGAAAGAAAACAAAAGAAAAAGAGATGACAACTCCGTAACATGGTAAAGCAACCTTTTACAAAATAAAAACCAACAAAGAAACAAAACCAAAAACCACAAACAGGGGTGAATTGTAGAGAACAGAGACAGTGGGTTGTTTTGACATTGATAACGTGCAGCTGAGAACCTGCAGCAAAGAGTCACATAACTTTGAGGGAGCACGAGAAGAAACCAGCATGAGACAGAAAGAAAGGAGGGATGTGATCTCACCTGTAGAAGGCAAGTGAACAGCAGAGAGTGGCCTGTCGCAGCACTCTCCAAAGGAGCCAGCTGCAGCCAGGTCTTTTACCATCACACTCTCCATGGCAGTCCCTCTGCTGCCTTCTAGTCTCGCCTCATCCAGGGCACGCTCACCCTCTCTGCTTCTTCCTCGGCTGCCCAACCGCTTCACAGAACCAGCCACAGCTGCACCTTGTCTACACCAGCCAACCCACCGCCCCTGAAGCCAGCCCACAGCTGTACATTGTCAGTGCTGATTAACCCAGCTTCGTTCCTCTGCAGTAGCCTACAGTGCACAGCGCTAAGGAATGGGTTGTACGAACCTTCCGGGCTGTTCCGCGTCGATTCACAGTCAGTTACAAAAACTGAAGGACATGTCACAGGGCTTACGGCAGGAACTTTTGGGAGATTGGTTGCGGAATCTTTTCAAGTCTCGGGGAACCACCAGACGGTTGCAGGAGTTTACAACACGCGGAGGAATATTGCTATTGGTAATTGTAGTTATATTGACCATTATTCCCTGTATGCCGAACTGTGTAAGACCTATGATTCAAAAGTAGTTTAACCTCTAATGTTGTTTCTGTTCAAAATAAAGACGGGGGAAGTGTAGAGAGCTTTATGGCCAGTGCTGGAGGCCACGATGCCTGTGAAGGGCCTTGAAGGCTAAAGAAGAGAGAAAGTACGATAAGGTTGGCTGAACGCCTGGAAGGAAGACGGGGTATGAAGCAAGGCCAGAGCGGATGCGCGATGCCACATCTCGGCGGCTGGCTGAGAACATGAAACCCACAGAGATAAGAAGGAAGAGAGGAAAAAAAAGGCAAGAAGTTCAGTGCATTTGCAGCTTAGTAATTAACCAATTATATGTAGCCAAGACGTGTGTGAACAGCATTGATTAACCAATGATAATTTAGAATGGGGCGCGGGAACAGCAAACGAGGATATTATAAGCGTGGGTTCTGGACTAATAAAAGGTCTTCTGGTTGAACTCGGGAGTCCACGTCATCGTCTCCTCAGGCCATATGCTCCTCCGCCTCCTCGTCTGCCATTGCACGGACCTGCAAGGCCACACCATGAAAGTTAAAACAACGTTCATGGTGCATTCACTCCTGCCTGTGTTTGTCTAGAGCAGCTGTGACGCTGCCCCTGGTGTTACCTGCTCAGAGAACTGCTGCACCTACTGCTGCCACATTCTCTGCACCTCCTTCAGTTTCTTTGCATACTGATCTCTTTCGAACTGGAGCTCGAAAACTGACCCTGAGAGCTGTTCAAAACAAAACAAAACACAAAAGAAAATCGTATTGGCTAAATAAATTTGGCAGTGACCGCTTCAGGGATAAAGCCTGAAGAAACCAGTGTTAACACAAAGCTCAGGCTGCATTCTTCTGCCACACAAGTTTCTTTACAGACATGAAGATCTGGATGTCATTCCGTACAAGCCCTGAGCAACCCCGGTTTCCAGGCCTGCCTTCTCCAGTGCCACCTGCAACTGCTGCTTTGCATCCAGACTCCCTGCCTGATTTGACAACTGCCAAGAAAAATCAAAAAGTCATGGCAAAATGTTAACACGCCACTTCTGCATAGCCTTTCCCCTGATAGCAACCTGCCACATGATCCATGTTGCAACCTTAAAGTGCTCCAACTCACGGTGATGTTCAATGAAAAAAAAAAAAAAAAAAAAGAGGGGGGAAGGAGATTAAAATCAAAAAGCTTAGATTTTAGCCCTGTAAAACAGGCTGAGCTAGACAGCTCCTCCCTACCAATTTTATATTTACGACTTGTTTGATTAAAACCTATTTTCTTAATCTAAAAATCTGGCTCAGAAACTTTGTGCATTTCCAGAGTCTGTATTACACAGCCAGATCAGGTGGTCTAAAAGTTGTCAAACACGTCAGGAATTTAAAGCCAGTGTCTGGAGCATGTCAGTTGGCACACAGTACTTTTCCCAGAAGAGGAGCAGCTGCCTTTATTTCAAGGGTAACTTAAGCCACTGACTGGGGAGGAAAAAAAAACCAAAACCAACAATAAACAAAAGAGCAGTTTCTTCCCTCACAGGCTCAGGTTCACACCGGCTTGCTCTCTGAACTGCTAACAGCTGGCTTCCTGAATTCCCTTCCTAACTGGCTGCTTCTCTTAACTTTCCCCAGCTGACCTTCGAGTTACCATTGTCCAATTCACCTTCTGCAAGGGTGGGTACAAACACCACCCCTATTCAACTGGCTTCTCAGTGAGACCACGAGACAGCTGCGTAACCAAAATGCCAAACAGATACAAAGCAGGAAAAGTCTTTGTATTGTCACGCGCTGTATGTTCAGTCACCCTCTCATATTGTACAACATTCTTTTCGCAGACCAGCGTCACAACAGCTTTCAGTCTACTGCTCCAGCTCCTTCAAACAGACCTTCTGTTCCTCAGAGGCCTCGCTGAAGGCCTGTGACCAAGAGGATGCCTTGATGAGGTTTTGTGCCTTCCTTTCCGAACAAGGGTTAAGCCTTGCCCCCACTCTCAGAAGCAAAGTCTTACAACGGTCAGTGTGATCTACCCTCACAGCCTGGAAGCAGTATGGGCACCTGGTGGATCCTCTGTTTAGCCATTTCCCGCTTGTTCTGCAAATATTCCAATTGCAGCTCCTTAACTTTGCTTTTCTTATCCAGGTAGAGAAGCTTCTCTGACAGCTGTGAATTCTTCTGCTTCATTTCCTCACTGCTTTTGCTGAAACAAACCAAAATTAAAGCAGCATCACTGTATGTACTATGGGTCTGGGCAAGTACATGTCATACATTTACAATCCAGCTAGTCGTAACAGTTAGAATCACAGAAACATCACATCCAGTCACTTTTCTTAAGCTGAATATCCAGCCTCCCAAGTCACCACCTGTGGTGCATGCCCCTTGTGATGTTTTGTGGCTCTACCGGGAAGAGCAGTGTTACTCTGCAGTAACAAGCAGCAAATGGACTTACCTTTGTTTGTACAGCTCCTGTTTCAGGTCTTCTAGCTCCTTCATTAACTCTTCATTACGCTGCAGAAAAAAAGAAATGACTGATTCAGCTGCAGACTTCAGCAAAATATTTCACCTTTAGCACATCAGCTGAAGTGGAAAGCATCAGAACTTTGGCAAAACCCTTCAGGACAGGTTGCTTAGAACCTCCTGAATTTGCCAGGAATAAATCTGCTCAGCCTTTTCAAACGCGATGCTACTAACTGAACGTGAGGTCATTTCTGCAGACTTCTGGATGAATATCAATACTGAAGTGTCTGCCTGATGGAGACCCTCCTGAGACAAGGTCTCGGTGGCGCTTCTGTTGCGTGTGGAGCTGGCAAGACTAATGAAGTGAGGTGCCGGATCTGAAGACAGCAACTGGACCATATGATTAGTGGTCACAGAAACCTGAATGAACTTTGCCTTGACCATGGAGAACACAGGGCTTTACAAGGTTAATTAACAATTCAGAATGTTAATTTCTGCCTCTTCTCCGAGCAGGGACTACAGACTTTGCATTAGTGTACTGACAAGCAAATAGCCAAAGGCAGAGCTGCTGGTGAAGCATAAGCAGAGGTGACTCTTACCTTCTCTGCCTGTTTCTGCTGCAGAGAGACGGAGGCCAAAGTACGTTCCAGCTCCACTACCCTCTGGTGAGATGAACGTAAACGAGCAGCAAGGCTCTCGGCTTCTCCTGAACAAGTCAGAACAGAGTGAGTTGAGGCTGGACCACAAAGAGCTTTTTGGAACTGCTAAACAGCACTTTCTGCTTTGTCAACAAGCTCTTAAGGCAGCACAGAGCTTTGCAAGTCAGTAGACCTGGTTCTGCCCCTGGCTCTACAGGTGGCTCACTAGCAGCTCTGGGCAGTAAAGCTCTCTGTAACTACCATCCTCACTTTGAGGGAGATGATGAAACTTCCTCTGCAGAATAGGCAATATGTTGGTTGGGATCTTTCTTTCTAATAGAAGAAGTCGCTCAAACTTGGTTCAGAATGAAGGGCTCGGGTAAAACCTACCTTTACGCGACAGCTGTGTGGGAGGGAGGGTGGCGAAAAGGGAACTAAGTTTTAAAAGGATCAGAAGAAAGTCAGAAAGGAACAGCCTGGGGTAGTCACCGGGGCTGAACAGGGCTGACAAGGCTTTAGCGATGCACAAAAGAACCTCAACTGCCATGGGATCAACATGCTCCCACTTGGGGGCAGCTCTGGCGACAGAGGCAGCGATGGTGCCAAGTATTGCTCACCGAGGAGTCGGCCACTGCTGTGAGCTGGCTGACAGCAACTGTCATGCCTCTGGCTTGAAATTCACACTTTGACCAACAGCTTGAGCTGGAGTGCCCACAGTCAATTACCTGATTTCTTCCCTGCAGCTTCTCGAGTATGTGCAAGGGCCGCCTGCAACTCAGGCTTCTCAGAAGCTAGAATTCCAATAGTCTGGATACAAACCTTTGGGAAAGGAAAATCGGCTCAGCATGAAACTTCTTTGCTTGTAATTGCAACATCACTGTTGCCACAAAAGGCTAACTCAGTAAAGGGAAAGAGCTCGTGTAGTTAAGCACAGTCGGGCTGACTCCCAGTTTTCCTGAAGGAACGCGCTCGCGGCTTCCCGAGTAAAGACTATGAATGGTCAGTAATCCAGAGAACAGCAGAAGGCAGGCGGTGTTACTGTAATGGAGGCTCTGCCTTACCTGTAGCTGTTCCCTCAGCGCGGCTTGCTCTTCAGAAAATTTCTTTTCCAACTCCTTCTTTTCCTGTATAAAGAAATGATGCCTATTTAGCACAAAAACATAGATGGGTAACCCTTGTTTTGTAGCAAACTAAAAAAGCAGTGATACATTGGTAGGACTTGCAGCATCGAAACGACAGCAGCCTTTTAAAGACATACTTCAGCCCTGCGTTATTTGAACGCCTTCACTATTTATCCATCCTAGATTGGCAGTAACAGCATAGCACAATCGCTGCTAGCATAAAAACGGTAGTGCTTGGAAGCAAGCTGCTGGCAAGGACTTGTATTCTCCTGCCTCCACCACACTCCTCTAATACCTGAGTATTTAAACGTTCGCTTGTGTCAAAATAAGAACGCTACCTGCCAGGCAGGCCTAACTCATGAAGTCAAATCATTCAACCCTACGCTACAAATGAAACTGAATCTAACATAAGACAAGACCACACGTGCCTGGGCCACAGCCCACTATACTCTCTGCGCCGCCAAGGAAGAGATACTATTTTTCTGCCTATCCAAAACCAGGACACACTTTACCTTCTCCAGCTGATCCACTGCCTCCTGGCTCTGCTCTTTCTGTGGAAGGAAAGTGATGCACCAGTATCAAGAGAAAATACTCTCATACATCTGAAACACATTTTCACTTCAACAAAGTAGGATACATGCCCAATTCACGCAAACAGAATTTCCACTTTCTGTAGTCCTTTCTGTAGAGGACTAGGAAGTTCATCTTAGCTATTAAAAATACGAGATCTGGAGCTGCCTTCACTAATGTACTTCATATGCCAGGCATCTTTTTCATCGCTCAGTAGACTGCCACAGTTGTTCTCCAACACCGCTGCTGAAACCCCTCCATGTCTACATCTGAGCATCTACCACCTTCAGTTAAACTCGCACCCCCACATCTGTGCAACTGATGGCAGTAATCCTGGTGTATTGGGATGATCGCCAGAAATGCTGGGGGTTTTTAAAAAACACCACCAATAAATTAAAAAAAAAAACAACCAACCAATAACCCCAAAGAAAAACGTAGTCTTTTCCTTGACCTGAGACCTCAGACCTTTCTTCCACTGAAGAGCTGGCCTTAAGTCACGCAGAGCCGCACTTGTGTTGGCAGACTTCTGCAGGAGGTGGTATGGGAGGGCTGAAGCCAGATACAAAGAGAAGGGGTAATTCTGTCCTAGCCCATTTCCATCTTAGCGGTGAAGTATTTGGAGATTTGTTGTCCGTAGGTAATGCACCTTTAGATATGAGGTGAAGGAGACAAAGGTGGCAGCTGCCTACCCAGGCCGCCACACAACTGTGCTGCTGTGTTTGCTATTTGCTGACTATCACAATAATACTCCTTATAGCGCCTTTCACTCCAAAGTACCACACAGAGAAAATATCCTTTTCTGGGTAAGGAGAGATGCAGACTCCCTCTGCGACAAGCTAATGTCAATGATGCAGGTTGATTTCCCATTCTTTCCCACTAAATCAAGAATACATCTTTCCATGCATACATGCTGTCCATTCATCCCACTCAGCTTTTCTTCCCACTGCTGAATGTTTACGTTCTAAACCAGGATTTTTTGCTTCTCAATGCTTAAATATCATATTGTTCAGTAGGATGACTGCAGACACCGCTGAGATCCAGGAGTGTTTTCTTGAGCTGACTGCTTAAAGCTCCACATCAAATATCAAGAGAATTAATAGGACAAAAGGAATACAAAGGCAAATCAGAGTGAACTCCATTCCATCTTGCAGGTTTCACTGCATCTAACTGGTACCCCTGGTGATTACTATAGTTACGTTTATTGATAAGAGACGCACGGATATGTAGTAAACAGGAGTTACTTTATGACAACTGATCTGAAACAATGGTAGGAAAATAAGCTACCAAAATGATGCAAGTGGAACGAAAATCAGAGCTTTGCCACAGCAACAGCGGAAGACAGTTCTGGGCTACCAAATTTGACTTCCCTGAGCTTCTATCACAATTTGATCAAGCCTTCCGTTTAAATAAACTGCCTGAAAAGAATTGGTTTAAAAAGGCTGGGGTTTTATGTTTGTGCCTGAACACGTTTCTATTGCTTATCGGCATAGTTCCTGCCCTTTCCTCTTCAGAAGCCTGGCAACGTGAAGACGCTAAAGCCTGTAAACGCTTGACTCAAAGGATCCGACTTCCTGCCTAAACCTATTTAAACCCAGCACTGGAACTTGCCAGACTGTACATCCCCTGCGCAAGTTTCATCGCCTGTTGTAAAACGGGTTGGCAGGAGTAACTAGACAGCTTCCTCAGGGCAGCTGCTTGCCTGGAGATCAGCAGAGTCATGCCCTTCAGAAGCAAGGCCCTAGGGAATACAGCAACGACACGCACAGCGGGAGAAATACAGACTAAGAAAACACTGCCTCTCCCTACTGCACTTGCCCTCAGCAGCTCAGTTAGTTTATCGCCTCACCCCACACTCCTCCTTTTCCTCAAAGCTCAGCTGTCTCGCGGAAGAGGTTTTGACAAGGTTCACTTTTTCACACGTTCAGTTCAACACAAACCAGAAGGGCGCAAGCACTTTACGAGCAATGGCAACGCATGGTATCAACTAGCTCCATGATGATAAAAACAGCAACAAAACTCAAGCAACTGACAGGGGCTATGTCAGGACAAGGCTCCACCCAAGAAATCGAGGCCAGCGTAAACAGAACCTGAAGCATGCAGTAGGGAGAGCGAGTCACTGCGAGGGACACGAGCACTGCCTCACCTTCCTCCTGTCCAATGAGGGTATGGCTACCCCATTGGAGCGCTTCAGGTCCGACACCGGCACCTTCAGAATGTTCTGAATCTGAAGGAGGTGAAAGAAAAGGGGGAACGGCTCAGAAAAGGACAGAGAGAAAGTGTCGATCGGAGGGAGCCAAAGAAACCGGCATCCTCCGGCTGGCCAGGAGCACGCAGCTCAAAGCAGCAGCTCTGGGCACACCCAGGGCTGCGTGACAGCACCGCATGATCAGACACGGCTTTGGCACGTACCCTGAGCTCTAGTGTGCACCTTCCAGCAGCGGTAGCTGCTAACTATTGTGGCACGCTTCGCGTGCTGGCGATACAGGCAGCTGCGCCAGTCATCCATTACACCCGCATAACCATTTCCCGGCTCTAGTCACGTTGTTCAGAAAACCAAAGAACAAGGAGGTAGCAAATGAGCTGGGACAAAGACCGAGGCACTCACGTTCTCTGGAGGCTGCTGGTCATCGCCCGGGGGAGTCTCAGGTCGACCGTCTCCTTTAGTTTTGTGGTTTTCCTTACTTCCAGCAGCTGCTCCAGGGCTCTTCTTCTGCTGATACTCCTTCAGCTGTGAAAAATAATAATAATCTGAAATCCAAACAGAACATGCCTTCTGTGAGAATGATGTTAACCCCCCAGCCCCAACTCCACTGGGTAAAAAGACCAAGTGTAAGGACAAGAGAAACGCTCTTCAATGAGTTTGTCGCCCGGGGGGGGGGGGGGGGGGGAGAGAAATAAAAATCAAAACACGTCCAAGAAAAAGGCTAAAGTAAGATCTAATGTGATGAGTTTACGACAAGAGGCTCAGAGCTGCAAACGTTCAACTTTTGTACACAGCTAAGAGTTGCTGGGAAACGACTTGATACTCCATCCTGCAACTACAAGGAGATGAAAAGAAGTATCTCGGGGTGGGGTTTTTTTAGGGTTCTAACTAAGAGCATTGAGGAAAAATGAGTAAAGGGCAATGAAATCTGAATGTTAAGTGAAACATCAACACCTGACAGTAAGGTCTCCCACTCTGTGAAAGACTTTGAGAAGGAACATTACAGTCCTTACAGACAAATGCCATGTTAATACAAGCAGCGTAGTCACTGTGAACTAAGGGGAGAAGCAACCTACAACGGATTTTTCAATCGCACCCGCTTCACCCCGGAGAAGCTAGTCTGATAAGCCGTTCGCTTGAATTCGGCTGGGTCTTCCGAGCCGAATCGTTTGTGCTCCAGCAGGGTGAAGCCCCCAGGCAAGCGAGCCCCAGGCAGTTCGGTCAACTGCCCGTTTCCCCAGCCCGCAGCCCGCCCTCCGCCCCCCCGCCGGGCCGGGCCGGGCCGCGCCTCGGCCTCCAGGTGGAGAAAGAAGGACCCGTTATTGGCAGAACTCCAAAATGGAAGCCCGAACCGCTCCAGGACACTTTCCCCTCCCCAGGACTTTCACCCACGCCGCGGCCGGGGAGAAAACGAAGGCCGGGGAAATAAGCAACATGAGACCAAAAAACCCCAAAAAAGGGTGTGGGGGAGGCCAGGGGGAGGGAAAACCGCCAAACCAAACCCGGCGGACCCACGGCACCGCCGGCCCGGCCCGCCCCGGCCCCCGCCGCCCCTCACCTTCTCCTTGCCCGCCGCCAGCCAGCTCTGCCCGCTGCCGTCCGCCACGGCCGCCCCGCGCCTGCGCCGCCTTGGCTTCGCCCACCGCCGGCGGCAGCAGCCAGGGCCCGCCCAGCCTGCGCTGCCGCCCTGGAGGCCCGGCCCATCGCCGTGCCCCGCCGGGCCCGGCAGCTCCGCTTTTCCCTCAGTCACTGGGGGAGCCGGTGCCACCTTGCAGTGCCTGCTCCCCATGTTGGAGCCCGCACCGCCCGCTGCTCGGGTGACAGCCCGCACCGCCCGCTGCTCGGGTGACAGCCCGCACCGCCCGCTGCTCGGGTGACACCTGGCTGCCCGGCGTGCCCCACCCAGAGCTCACCTGCAGCTTCCCGGAGACGTTTGTTCCCCGGCGCTGACGGCACAGCGGGCCCTGTCGCTGGGAGACTCCACTTCCCAGCGTGCCCCGCGGCGCGCCCGCGCCTGCCGCTCCCGGCCGGCCCCGCGCGCACCCGGCCGGCCCGGCGGGAGGCGGCAGCCCTGGCCGAGCGGGTCCCGCCGAGCGCGGGTCGCAGCGCGCCCGCCCCGCCGCGGCCCGGGCCCGGCCGGTAGGAGCCGGGTCCCCGTGTTACAGATTTGCTAACGGTTACAATTAACTAACCTTATTTGATTTTATAAAATCATTTTCATAGAACTGTAGAGGAATAAGAAATATATTTTAGTGGAACTAGCAGCTGCACCACACAAGCTGCTGTGGAATCCTCTGTACAGCCCTGTACCACGGCCAAGGACTGAGAGCAACCGAATGAAACAACTCGTAGCTACCTGCCAAGAAACCGTGAACTTTAATAATAGTGATATAAAGAAATGGCATGGAATGGGGACAATCAGTTCCGGGTAAATATATTTACACAAAGAATGTAGGTCTAGTAATTAGGACTCACTCACGCACCCGGCCGTCCATAAAGAAGTGTCTGCTTATCTCCCTCACATCGGGGTCGGCAAGTTTTTCATTCCGAGATTTCGGTACCAGCCGCTCCCCGCCCCCGCCGCGGGCCGTGCCTGCGCTGAGGCGGCGCGGCCCGGCCCCTGACGCGGCGCCGCTCTGCTCTGCCAGGGCCTCCGGTGGCGGCCGGCGGAGCGGCGCGGCCGGCTGCAGGTCCGCGGTGAGGCCCTGCGCGGGCTGGGGGGAGCGGGCCCTGCTCCAGGGCTGCCCCGGCCGCCGTCTGTGGCACGGCCCGGCACGGCCGGGGGTGTGTTTTCTTGGGGCGGAGCTGCCGGCCTCGCCCCCCGGCGCTGCCTCGTCCTGGCAGCGCCTCTGAACACCGAAATTGTGGGGGTTACGGTCTTATTGTCACCTGACGCTGTAAATCTACAAAACGCCGTAGAATATGATGGGGGGCGGGGCAACGTTACAGAAACCCATCAGTCTTTTACCTGAGCTTCCCCCCTCCCTGCCCAGGAGACACGGTATTTTTTCCTTTCCTTTTTTTCTCCTCTTTTCTCCATTTCTGGTTAGTGCCCCCCAGCACCGCAGCATCTTCCCCTGGGCTGAGGTAGCGTGAAATGTCTCCTGTGCTCTACAGATGCCCTGTCCCGCGTCCTGCCGACCTAATGGAACCAGCCAAGAAGCCCTGCAGTATGAAATCGAAGAGCTGAAGCAGAAAGACCTTGCTCTAGACCAGGAAACTGCACAATTCTTGTCCGAGTATGTCCTTGGCGAGCTCAGTGTCCGCTGTGATGCCTCAGTTATTTTTGTTTCAAAAAAACCCAGCGGTCTAGGGCTTAGAGCTAAAAGCCGTCCTCTTACGCCACCGCTTTTATCGTGGCGTTGTGCAACGTTGATTACAGCGTTGTTTTGATTTATGGGACCCGTTAAGGGAGAACTCTTTCCACTTTATTTGGTAAAGCAACCCCAGGTTTTCCTAGGAGCTGGGATAGGAGGATTTTAACTTTACCCCAGGTGTTGCTGAGGCAAATTACCTGTGAACTGGGAATGAATGGTTTTAACCGTCGTGATGCTATGGCACATCATGCTACCAGAAGGCCTTGTTCATGTGAGAATTAAAATTGAGATTGTGGCTTGTATGACCTGCCCGGTTTAGCCCCGGATGAAACGGTTTCCTTGTTTGTTCCATCCCGATCAAGTGTCTACTTATTTCCTGTCTGAAGCGAGTGGGTTAAACGTTGGTGTTCAAGAAGCAGAGGTGTTTCCCAGGCAAGCGAAGGGCCTGGAAAGAGATGGGTGCCGCTTACAGGGTAGTGCAACTGCTTTAACTGTGGTTTCTTATGACCTACTGTGGCAGCTACTTATTAGCAGCTCTTTAGAGATCAAGTTGCTGCTTGGTTTTTAAAGAGAGGGTATCTCTGTGGGTTATTTGTTGCAAAGGAGTGTTATTTTCTAAGGTCACGTGTAGTACAGAGAATGGAAACGGCAGAGCAACAAAGGCTGTTCCCAAAGCTTTTTTGCTTTACCACCACACATTTTTTTTTCACTAGCTACAGATTAGAGATACAGATATAAACTGAATTCACCACAGCCTATTCCTGTTCCTACTTGATTCTGAGAATTCGGGTGGGTTGGGGTTTTTTTGTAAGTCGATGCGGCAAAAAAAAACCCACTCAAAATGAGGGTCTACTCATTTGTAGCTTTCGTGTTGATGACTTGCAGCAACTGTACTTGCTGCCTTCGGATTCTGCTTTGGATAGTGCCAGGCTTGAGCGTCTCAAATCTCCTTGCTGTGCTGGGTCAGTAGGGGCAACACTCGCCGTGCGGCATTTTTGACCTTGTCTGCTTTTATTGCTACAGAGGCTACAGCCTGGAGGAATTGGAGCAGCACATTTCTCTGCTCGCTCCATGAGTACAATGATATTAAAGATGCTGGGCAGATGCTGCTGGGCAAACTGGGTAAGGAAGGGGAAAAGTGTTGATGAACAACTCAGTCAATGTTTTCATGTAGACAGAGAGAGAGAAGGTACTACGCCACGAAGGCAGAGCTTGTTTTAAAGATTCTTGAATTCTAGGGCTTTCATTGCCCAGCCACTTGTGCAGGCACAAACACTTCTGTCGTTATTTTCGCAGGATGTGTTTAGAACCGAACATGCGAAAGAATTGTCATCTACTGCTATTTTAGTCTGTGTTATGTACTGCCAAACTTTGTTCAGTCTTACCAATTTTTGTCAGTTTTGCTCTTCATATACTTTAAAAGAGTGTTGAGACAAGCAGAGAGCGCAGCTGCAAAACCTTAGGTTGGTTCCTTAGCTATGGGAGGTTCTGTGAGAGAGTTAGGGGCTACTGGGAGGAAAACACAACTTTTCTGACTGGTCTGATACTTCTGTAATGAAAATAGCGGTCTGTCTTTTCCAGCTGTTATCCGAGGGGTTACTACAAAGCAGCTCTACCCTGAATACATACGACCTGGAGCTTAGCGACTAGTATTGAACCTGAAGATTGCCCCGTCCTGCAAAGCTGACACTTACTGGGCCGTGACGGTTTGGTGTGGTATTGGTTCAGAACGGACAGAAGGTGGCCTCAGAAGCTGTGTGTGGAATTGCAACAGCGCATGCATGAACAGCCTTATTTCCGAGCAGCTTTACAACGTGAAAGCTGTTGAATCTGTCAGCTGTGTCCTGCTTGTGGGAAAGGGATGTAGGACTTTGGATAATTTTGTCTCCTGTCTGATGGGACAGTATATTTTTTTTTTCGTTTGTTGGAAAGGCCGTAATTCAGGTTGATGTGAAGACTCTTCCCGTGGAGACCTTGCTTCTCTCCAGCATCCAGGGGCTGTTTGGTTACTGAATAATAGAGGAAGCGAGGGCATGCAAACGTGCAATGTAATAGCTGCTTTGAAAGAAAAGAAAAAACCCTCGGAAGCAGCAAGGGAAGAAGGCTGAATTTGTGGTGGCTTGGGGGTTGGTTTTGTTTTATGATCACATCTGGGTGAGTCTGGGTATTCTGCATTTTTGTACTTAACTGCTCGGGTAGCTAGAGGTTCTGTATCATTTCTGTGGTGAATGGCAAAAGGTGAAGTTGTATTGAACTGTCCTGTCTGAATAAAGCAGCTGTCACATTTCTCAGGAATTCACTTATTGAAGAGCCTATAAAACAGCGCGTGAACCTGGGAGCAAATTCTTAACCTCTAATCTGAGACAACTGGAACATCTATTACTCAAATGTTTTCTGAGGACTCTCAATGGTGACGGTGTGGCAGCGCTACCCAGTAATGGGTAGGTGCCGAATTACCTTTACTGCTACAGAGGCTACAGCCTGGAGGAACTGGAGCAGCACATTTCGTTCTTGCGGCTAAAACAGGAACAGTCAAAAGTAAGGAGGAAGCGAGTGGTGCGGCAGAGCGGTAATAAGGGGAGCAGCGGCGATGATGAAAATGCTATCGGCAGACGCGTTACAGAGGGGTGGAGGAGAGTGCGCTTGGAAAGTATGAAAGAGGGAGCGCACGCGTTTCCCGTGATATTACAAGATAGACACCCGGGCCAGTATCAGGCATTTCACTGGGAAATGATTAAGGAACTACGGAAAACTGTCACGCAAAATGCACTATATTCTCCTTTTACACAAATTTTGTTAGAGAACGTGATGATGGGTCCGCAGCTAGTGACTCTGCTAGAATGGATCCGTGACAAAGTGCTGGACTTTCCACCTGATGGCACCTGGAAAATTCCTGCCTGGCAAGCAGTCGGCAGGCGATTGTGTGATGCTGCCGTGGAGGGGGACTCCGTGGCAGGCATGTGTTTAGCGCCTTGGTGGCAAATTCTGACTCCTCTTCCGCAGAGTGTGGGCTGATTCTACTAACGGTGCTAAACCAGGGGAGGCTGTAAAACCCCCCGACAGTGCGGCTCTTCTCAACACACCGCCAGCGATGGTGATTCCGTCCACACCTCCTCTGCCCCCAAAGCTCCTGTCACTGATTGCAGCGACCCTCACAGCACAGGACCGAGCGCGGGAACAGGACAACTCGGACAATGATTCCATTGACACCGATAAACCTTTGGACCCAGGTCCTATAGACCCGGAAGAGGAGCTAGACCTTTTTCCTCCTCCCCCTGATGCACTGGCTGTATGTTCGGGGAGGGTGAAAGGGGGTCTGAGGGATCGGTGGCAGCAATGCAGGCGGGAAGCGCTTAAGCGAGGGCATTTGGGAGGCGCCATGGCACGTTCACTATTTTGTCAGCCAAATCAACCTGCAGAGTGGCAGCCTGTGCAATACGAGGCTGTTAAAGGGTTAAGCAAAGCCGTGCGGGAAGGGGGGATTCATAGTACTTTTGCAAATAGGTGTCTGCATGCGTGTAGCGGTACATAGCTATGTAACTGCGTGAATGACCTCAGCCCTGAGCCTGGTTGTACGTGCAGCTGCGGTTTGTGTCTGGGCTCAGAGATGTCAATACGGGCTTCTCTGTTACGGTCAAGTGTCTCTGGCTGCATTAAAAAACAAAACCAAACCAAACCAAAAAAACACAGTGACTTTAATAAGACTGCAACCTGATCGAATTCCAAGAAATGTGAGATAAGATGAACTTCTGAATTTTGTTCATAAGTTGTAATGGAGTGCTACCTATATATGAATGCTAGAACATAGCTCTATTTCAGTGTGACCAGAATTTAGCATGCAACTGCATCAGCATATTGACAGAATACCTTTTGAGTCATTTCTTTTTTTCATAACCTCTAAACTGGGAACAGCTCAAGGTGAAAAGAGACTGTTCAAATCCTCAGCTGTTGCCTCAGAAGGAATAACGTGTTCTTTGTGTACAGGTGAATTTAACACAGCTGAAAATTTGTTTTGGGTTAGAAGTATCTGTCACACCTTCATCCCCACCACCACAACCTTTAAGGCCGGTGGGAAAAGCATTCTGTACTCTGTTGCAGCGGGGAAACTTCAGTTGAGCTGCAGTAGTTTGCGTACGTAACTGCAGCTCCTTTGGTGGAAATGAAGTTGTCGTAGAAGTTAGACTTTGAGTAACATACCCTTTGATACCTTGTAAGCGAGAAAGATTGTGTCCTGACAGCATGCTCTTTCCCACACTTGTGCCTAGAGTTGTACTTGAAATCAGGTTGCGTGTTAAGTTTAAACCTAATCACACAGATATCTCAAAGTCCACAAAGATACATCACTGCTTAGGGGATTCTTGCAGTATAGCAGGTGCAAAACCCGTTCCAAAGTAACGATCTAGTGAAGCGTTTTCTTTCAGGAACACCATTTTCTCACTTCTCATAGGTTATACACCATACAACACAATATCTCTCCATCAAGTCTCTTGCGGCTAAACTGCATTCTGCAAATTTGTGTTAGAAATAGATGCTTGCATTTTCACCTGCCGAAGTTCCCTAAGCTAAAGGATTGTGACCTAGGCATTGCGACGAAGCTCAAAGATCGTGACAACAGCGATGGAGAAGAGTGATTTAACACGTAGTTGATTTATGGTTCATACAGGACTATATCACACTACAAAACCGGTATGAATTCAGAGTTGTGGATGTACTGCATGTTCACGTAATAGTTTCTCTACAATTTTTTTTTTTTTTAAAAAAAGGTGCCTAAGCTATAAATACCGTATACTATTATCTTTCCCTATTTTTTTAAGCATTTTTTATTTCCCTGTTTGTGTATAGTTTTATCTATCTATCTCTATATAAATAACCAACACAAAGCAACCAGAACATTTTGAGAAACTTTTATAGTTAACTTCTGCATTTAATTCCAGTAACAATCTAGAGGTGTCCATTCAGCTGTTTGCTTAGTTCCAAGCCTTCATTGTGTGCTCCCAGGTTCTTTGAAAAGCAGCAATAACAGTCGAGCAGTTATTTAAAGTGAAACTTTGCTCTACGCAGCTTCCACTTCCATGCCTTAGAATGGAGGCACAGCGGAACACTCGCCCAAGGGCAAGATTTCAAGAGCTCTTAAGTAGGTTTTATCTTTTCATTTTAGGAGAGAAAATGTTTCTTAACAGCTTACATATAGAATTTACAAGTTAAACACAATTTCTCATGCTCATTTATTTGATTAGAAGTTCCTGAAAAATATTTTCATAACACTTCCATAGCTTATTGCACGTTCTTCTAAATAATCATAAACCTGTATGTTGACCTCTGCATGAAATGCACCGATAACAAGTTTAACATTTTGTGAACCCGACTGAAATGTACAAACGTACACATAAAAGGCGGCCAAAATCGGTAATTAAGTAGTGAGAAAGAAAACAAAAGAAAAAGAGATGACAACTCCGTAACATGGTAAAGCAACCTTTTACCAAAAAAAACCCCAAAAACCCAGCAAAGAAACAAAACCAAAAACCACAAACAGGGGTGAATTGTAGAGAACAGAGACAGTGGGTTGTTTTGACATTGATAACGTGCAGCTGAGAACCTGCAGCAAAGAGTCACATAACTTTGAGGGAGCACGAGAAGAAACCAGCATGAGACAGAAAGAAAGGAGGGATGTGATCTCACCTGTAGAAGGCAAGTGAACAGCAGAGAGTGGCCTGTCGCAGCACTCTCCAAAGGAGCCAGCTGCAGCCAGGTCTTTTACCATCACACTCTCCATGGCAGTCCCTCTGCTGCCTTCTAGTCTCGCCTCATCCAGGGCACGCTCACCCTCTCTGCTTCTTCCTCGGCTGCCCAACCGCTTCACAGAACCAGCCACAGCTGCACCTTGTCTACACCAGCCAACCCACCGCCCCTGAAGCCAGCCCACAGCTGTACATTGTCAGTGCTGATTAACCCAGCTTCGTTCCTCTGCAGTAGCCTACAGTGCACAGCGCTAAGGAATGGGTTGTACGAACCTTCCGGGCTGTTCCGCGTCGATTCACAGTCAGTTACAAAAACTGAAGGACATGTCACAGGGCTTACGGCAGGAACTTTTGGGAGATTGGTTGCGGAATCTTTTCAAGTCTCGGGGAACCACCAGACGGTTGCAGGAGTTTACAACACGCGGAGGAATATTGCTATTGGTAATTGTAGTTATATTGACCATTATTCCCTGTATGCTGAACTGTGTAAGACCTATGATTCAAAAGTAGTTTAACCTCTAATGTTGTTTCTGTTCAAAATAAAGACGGGGGAAGTGTAGAGAGCTTTATGGCCAGTGCTGGAGGCCACGATGCCTGTGAAGGGCCTTGAAGGCTAAAGAAGAGAGAAAGTACGATAAGGTTGGCTGAACGCCTGGAAGGAAGACGGGGTATGAAGCAAGGCCAGAGCGGATGCGCGATGCCACATCTCGGCGGCTGGCTGAGAACATGAAACCCACAGAGATAAGAAGGAAGAGAGGAAAAAAAAGGCAAGAAGTTCAGTGCATTTGCAGCTTAGTAATTAACCAATTATATGTAGCCAAGACGTGTGTGAACAGCATTGATTAACCAATGATAATTTAGAATGGGGCGCGGGAACAGCAAACGAGGATATTATAAGCGTGGGTTCTGGACTAATAAAAGGTCTTCTGGTTGAACTCGGGAGTCCACGTCATCGTCTCCTCAGGCCATATGCTCCTCCGCCTCCTCGTCTGCCATTGCACGGACCTGCAAGGCCACACCATGAAAGTTAAAACAACGTTCATGGTGCATTCACTCCTGCCTGTGTTTGTCTAGAGCAGCTGTGACGCTGCCCCTGGTGTTACCTGCTCAGAGAACTGCTGCACCTACTGCTGCCACATTCTCTGCACCTCCTTCAGTTTCTTTGCATACTGATCTCTTTCGAACTGGAGCTCGAAAACTGACCCTGAGAGCTGTTCAAAACAAAACAAAACACAAAAGAAAATCGTATTGGCTAAATAAATTTGGCAGTGACCGCTTCAGGGATAAAGCCTGAAGAAACCAGTGTTAACACAAAGCTCAGGCTGCATTCTTCTGCCACACAAGTTTCTTTACAGACATGAAGATCTGGATGTCATTCCGTACAAGCCCTGAGCAACCCCGGTTTCCAGGCCTGCCTTCTCCTCCAGTGCCACCTGCAACTGCTGCTTTGCATCCAGACTCCCTGCCTGATTTGACAACTGCCAAGAAAAATCAAAAAGTCATGGCAAAATGTTAACACGCCACTTCTGCATAGCCTTTCCCCTGATAGCAACCTGCCACATGATCCATGTTGCAACCTTAAAGTGCTCCAACTCACGGTGATGTTCAATGAAAAAAAAAAAAAAAAAAAAAGAGGGGGGAAGGAGATTAAAATCAAAAAGCTTAGATTTTAGCCCTGTAAAACAGGCTGAGCTAGACAGCTCCTCCCTACCAATTTTATATTTACGACTTGTTTGATTAAAACCTATTTTCTTAATCTAAAAATCTGGCTCAGAAACTTTGTGCATTTCCAGAGTCTGTATTACACAGCCAGATCAGGTGGTCTAAAAGTTGTCAAACACGTCAGGAATTTAAAGCCAGTGTCTGGAGCATGTCAGTTGGCACACAGTACTTTTCCCAGAAGAGGAGCAGCTGCCTTTATTTCAAGGGTAACTTAAGCCACTGACTGGGGAGGAAAAAAAAACCAAAACCAACAATAAACAAAAGAGCAGTTTCTTCCCTCACAGGCTCAGGTTCACACCGGCTTGCTCTCTGAACTGCTAGCAGCTGGCTTCCTGAATTCCCTTCCTAACTGGCTGCTTCTCTTAACTTTCCCCAGCTGACCTTCGAGTTACCATTGTCCAATTCACCTTCTGCAAGGGTGGGTACAAACACCACCCCTATTCAACTGGCTTCTCAGTGAGACCACGAGACAGCTGCGTAACCAAAATGCCAAACAGATACAAAGCAGGAAAAGTCTTTGTATTGTCACGCGCTGTATGTTCAGTCACCCTCTCATATTGTACAACATTCTTTTCGCAGACCAGCGTCACAACAGCTTTCAGTCTACTGCTCCAGCTCCTTCAAACAGACCTTCTGTTCCTCAGAGGCCTCGCTGAAGGCCTGTGACCAAGAGGATGCCTTGATGAGGTTTTGTGCCTTCCTTTCCGAACAAGGGTTAAGCCTTGCCCCCACTCTCAGAAGCAAAGTCTTACAACGGTCAGTGTGATCTACCCTCACAGCCTGGAAGCAGTATGGGCACCTGGTGGATCCTCTGTTTAGCCATTTCCCGCTTGTTCTGCAAATATTCCAATTGTAGCTCCTTAACTTTGCTTTTCTTATCCAGGTAGAGAAGCTTCTCTGACAGCTGTGAATTCTTCTGCTTCATTTCCTCACTGCTTTTGCTGAAACAAACCAAAATTAAAGCAGCATCACTGTATGTACTATGGGTCTGGGCAAGTACATGTCATACATTTACAATCCAGCTAGTCGTAACAGTTAGAATCACAGAAACATCACATCCAGTCACTTTTTTTAAGCTGAATATCCAGCCTCCCAAGTCACCACCTGTGGTGCATGCCCCTTGTGATGTTTTGTGGCTCTACCGGGAAGAGCAGTGTTACTCTGCAGTAACAAGCAGCAAATGGACTTACCTTTGTTTGTACAGCTCCTGTTTCAGGTCTTCTAGCTCCTTCATTAACTCTTCATTACGCTGCAGAAAAAAAGAAATGACTGATTCAGCTGCAGACTTCAGCAAAATATTTCACCTTTAGCACATCAGCTGAAGTGGAAAGCATCAGAACTTTGGCAAAACCCTTCAGGACAGGTTGCTTAGAACCTCCTGAATTTGCCAGGAATAAATCTGCTCAGCCTTTTCAAACGCGATGCTACTAACTGAACGTGAGGTCATTTCTGCAGACTTCTGGATGAATATCAATACTGAAGTGTCTGCCTGATGGAGACCCTCCTGAGACAAGGTCTCGGTGGCGCTTCTGTTGCGTGTGGAGCTGGCAAGACTAATGAAGTGAGGTGCCGGATCTGAAGACAGCAACTGGACCATATGATTAGTGGTCACAGAAACCTGAATGAACTTTGCCTTGACCATGGAGAACACAGGGCTTTACAAGGTTAATTAACAATTCAGAATGTTAATTTCTGCCTCTTCTCCGAGCAGGGACTACAGACTTTGCATTAGTGTACTGACAAGCAAATAGCCAAAGGCAGAGCTGCTGGTGAAGCATAAGCAGAGGTGACTCTTACCTTCTCTGCCTGTTTCTGCTGCAGAGAGACGGAGGCCAAAGTACGTTCCAGCTCCACTACCCTCTGGTGAGATGAACGTAAACGAGCAGCAAGGCTCTCGGCTTCTCCTGAACAAGTCAGAACAGAGTGAGTTGAGGCTGGACCACAAAGAGCTTTTTGGAACTGCTAAACAGCACTTTCTGCTTTGTCAACAAGCTCTTAAGGCAGCACAGAGCTTTGCAAGTCAGTAGACCTGGTTCTGCCCCTGGCTCTACAGGTGGCTCACTAGCAGCTCTGGGCAGTAAAGCTCTCTGTAACTACCATCCTCACTTTGAGGGAGATGACGAAACTTCCTCTGCAGAATAGGCAATATGTTGGTTGGGATCTTTCTTTCTAATAGAAGAAGTCGCTCAAACTTGGTTCAGAATGAAGGGCTCGGGTAAAACCTACCTTTACGCGATAGCTGTGTGGGAGGGAGGGTGGCGAAAAGGGAACTAAGTTTTAAAAGGATCAGAAGAAAGTCAGAAAGGAACAGCCTGGGGTAGTCACCGGGGCTGAACAGGGCTGACAAGGCTTTAGCGATGCACAAAAGAACCTCAACTGCCATGGGATCAACATGCTCCCACTTGGGGGCAGCTCTGGCGACAGAGGCAGCGATGGTGCCAAGTATTGCTCACCGAGGAGTCGGCCACTGCTGTGAGCTGGCTGACAGCAACTGTCATGCCTCTGGCTTGAAATTCACACTTTGACCAACAGCTTGAGCTGGAGTGCCCACAGTCAATTACCTGATTTCTTCCCTGCAGCTTCTCGAGTATGTGCAAGGGCCGCCTGCAACTCAGGCTTCTCAGAAGCTAGAATTCCAATAGTCTGGATACAAACCTTTGGGAAAGGAAAATCGGCTCAGCATGAAACTTCTTTGCTTGTAATTGCAACATCACTGTTGCCACAAAAGGCTAACTCAGTAAAGGGAAAGAGCTCGTGTAGTTAAGCACAGTCGGGCTGACTCCCAGTTTTCCTGAAGGAACGCGCTCGCGGCTTCCCGAGTAAAGACTATGAATGGTCAGTAATCCAGAGAACAGCAGAAGGCAGGCGGTGTTACTGTAATGGAGGCTCTGCCTTACCTGTAGCTGTTCCCTCAGCGCGGCTTGCTCTTCAGAAAATTTCTTTTCCAACTCCTTCTTTTCCTGTATAAAGAAATGATGCCTATTTAGCACAAAAACATAGATGGGTAACCCTTGTTTTGTAGCAAACTAAAAAAGCAGTGATACATTGGTAGGACTTGCAGCATCGAAACGACAGCAGCCTTTTAAAGACATACTTCAGCCCTGCGTTATTTGAACGCCTTCACTATTTATCCATCCTAGATTGGCAGTAACAGCATAGCACAATCGCTGCTAGCATAAAAACGGTAGTGCTTGGAAGCAAGCTACTGGCAAGGACTTGTATTCTCCTGCCTCCACCACACTCCTCTAATACTTGAGTATTTAAACGTTCGCTTGTGTCAAAATAAGAACGCTACCTGCCAGGCAGGCCTAACTCATGAAGTCAAATCATTCAACCCTACGCTACAAATGAAACTGAATCTAACATAAGACAAGACCACACGTGCCTGGGCCACAGCCCACTATACTCTCTGCGCCGCCAAGGAAGAGATACTATTTTTCTGCCTATCCAAAACCAGGACACACTTTACCTTCTCCAGCTGATCCACTGCCTCCTGGCTCTGCTCTTTCTGTGGAAGGAAAGTGATGCACCAGTATCAAGAGAAAATACTCTCATACATCTGAAACACATTTTCACTTCAACAAAGTAGGATACGTGCCCAATTCACGCAAACAGAATTTCCACTTTCTGTAGTCCTTTCTGTAGAGGACTAGGAAGTTCATCTTAGCTATTAAAAATACGAGATCTGGAGCTGCCTTCACTAATGTACTTCATATGCCAGGCATCTTTTTCATCGCTCAGTAGACTGCCACAGTTGTTCTCCAACACCGCTGCTGAAACCCCTCCATGTCTACATCTGAGCATCTACCACCTTCAGTTAAACTCGCACCCCCACATCTGTGCAACTGATGGCAGTAATCCTGGTGTATTGGGATGATCGCCAGAAATGCTGGGGGGTTTTAAAAAACACCACCAATAAATTAAAAAAAAAAACAACCAACCAATAACCCCAAAGAAAAACGTAGTCTTTTCCTTGAACTGAGACCTCAGACCTTTCTTCCACTGAAGAGCTGGCCTTAAGTCACGCAGAGCCGCACTTGTGTTGGCAGACTTCTGCAGGAGGTGGTATGGGAGGGCTGAAGCCAGATACAAAGAGAAGGGGTAATTCTGTCCTAGCCCATTTCCATCTTAGCGGTGAAGTATTTGGAGATTTGTTGTCCGTAGGTAATGCACCTTTAGATATGAGGTGAAGGAGACAAAGGTGGCAGCTGCCTACCCAGGCCGCCACACAACTGTGCTGCTGTGTTTGCTATTTGCTGACTATCACAATAATACTCCTTATAGCGCCTTTCACTCCAAAGTACCACACAGAGAAAACATCCTTTTCTGGGTAAGGAGAGATGCAGACTCCCTCTGCGACAAGCTAATGTCAATGATGCAGGTTGATTTCCCATTCTTTCCCACTAAATCAAGAATACATCTTTCCATGCATACATGCTGTCCATTCATCCCACTCAGCTTTTCTTCCCACTGCTGAATGTTTACGTTCTAAACCAGGATTTTTTGCTTCTCAATGCTTAAATATCATATTGTTCAGTAGGATGACTGCAGACACCGCTGAGATCCAGGAGTGTTTTCTTGAGCTGACTGCTTAAAGCTCCACATCAAATATCAAGAGAATTAATAGGACAAAAGGAATACAAAGGCAAATCAGAGTGAACTCCATTCCATCTTGCAGGTTTCACTGCATCTAACTGGTACCCCTGGTGATTACTATAGTTACGTTTATTGATAAGAGACGCACGGATATGTAGTAAACAGGAGTTACTTTATGACAACTGATCTGAAACAATGGTAGGAAAATAAGCTACCAAAATGATGCAAGTGGAACGAAAATCAGAGCTTTGCCACAGCAACAGCGGAAGACAGTTCTGGGCTACCAAATTTGACTTCCCTGAGCTTCTATCACAATTTGATCAAGCCTTCCGTTTAAATAAACTGCCTGAAAAGAATTGGTTTAAAAAGGCTGGGGTTTTATGTTTGTGCCTGAACACGTTTCTATTGCTTATCGGCATAGTTCCTGCCCTTTCCTCTTCAGAAGCCTGGCAACGTGAAGACGCTAAAGCCTGTAAACGCTTGACTCAAAGGATCCGACTTCCTGCCTAAACCTATTTAAACCCAGCACTGGAACTTGCCAGACTGTACATCCCCTGCGCAAGTTTCATCGCCTGTTGTAAAACGGGTTGGCAGGAGTAACTAGACAGCTTCCTCAGGGCAGCTGCTTGCCTGGAGATCAGCAGAGTCATGCCCTTCAGAAGCAAGGCCCTAGGGAATACAGCAACGACACGCACAGCGGGAGAAATACAGACTAAGAAAACACTGCCTCTCCCTACTGCACTTGCCCTCAGCAGCTCAGTTAGTTTATCGCCTCACCCCACACTCCTCCTTTTCCTCAAAGCTCAGCTGTCTCGCGGAAGAGGTTTTGACAAGGTTCACTTTTTCACACGTTCAGTTCAACACAAACCAGAAGGGCGCAAGCACTTTACGAGCAATGGCAACGCATGGTATCAACTAGCTCCATGATAATAAAAACAGCAACAAAACTCAAGCAACTGACAGGGGCTATGTCAGGACAAGGCTCCACCCAAGAAATCGAGGCCAGCGTAAACAGAACCTGAAGCATGCAGTAGGGAGAGCGAGTCACTGCGAGGGACACGAGCACTGCCTCACCTTCCTCCTGTCCAATGAGGGTATGGCTACCCCATTGGAGCGCTTCAGGTCCGACACCGGCACCTTCAGAATGTTCTGAATCTGAAGGAGGTGAAAGAAAAGGGGGAACGGCTCAGAAAAGGACAGAGAGAAAGTGTCGATCGGAGGGAGCCAAAGAAACCGGCATCCTCCGGCTGGCCAGGAGCACGCAGCTCAAAGCAGCAGCTCTGGGCACACCCAGGGCTGCGTGACAGCACCGCATGATCAGACACGGCTTTGGCACGTACCCTGAGCTCTAGTGTGCACCTTCCAGCAGCGGTAGCTGCTAACTATTGTGGCACGCTTCGCGTGCTGGCGATACAGGCAGCTGCGCCAGTCATCCATTACACCCGCATAACCATTTCCCGGCTCTAGTCACGTTGTTCAGAAAACCAAAGAACAAGGAGGTAGCAAATGAGCTGGGACAAAGACCGAGGCACTCACGTTCTCTGGAGGCTGCTGGTCATCGCCCGGGGGAGTCTCAGGTCGACCGTCTCCTTTAGTTTTGTGGTTTTCCTTACTTCCAGCAGCTGCTCCAGGGCTCTTCTTCTGCTGATACTCCTTCAGCTGTGAAAAATAATAATAATCTGAAATCCAAACAGAACATGCCTTCTGTGAGAATGATGTTAACCCCCCAGCCCCAACTCCACTGGGTAAAAAGACCAAGTGTAAGGACAAGAGAAACGCTCTTCAATGAGTTTGTCGCCCGGGGGGGGGGGAGAGAAATAAAAATCAAAACACGTCCAAAAAAAAGGCTAAAGTAAGATCGAATGTGATGAGTTTACGACAAGAGGCTCAGAGCTGCAAACGTTCAACTTTTGTACACAGCTAAGAGTTGCTGGGAAACGACTTGATACTCCATCCTGCAACTACAAGGAGATGAAAAGAAGTATCTCGGGGTGGGGTTTTTTTAGGGTTCTAACTAAGAGCATTGAGGAAAAATGAGTAAAGGGCAATGAAATCTGAATGTTAAGTGAAACATCAACACCTGACAGTAAGGTCTCCCACTCTGTGAAAGACTTTGAGAAGGAACATTACAGTCCTTACAGACAAATGCCATGTTAATACAAGCAGCGTAGTCACTGTGAACTAAGGGGAGAAGCAACCTACAACGGATTTTTCAATCGCACCCGCTTCACCCCGGAGAAGCTAGTCTGATAAGCCGTTCGCTTGAATTCGGCTGGGTCTTCCGAGCCGAATCGTTTGTGCTCCAGCAGGGTGAAGCCCCCAGGCAAGCGAGCCCCAGGCAGTTCGGTCAACTGCCCGTTTCCCCAGCCCGCAGCCCGCCCTCCGCCCCCCCGCCGGGCCGGGCCGGGCCGCGCCTCGGCCTCCAGGTGGAGAAAGAAGGACCCGTTATTGGCAGAACTCCAAAATGGAAGCCCGAACCGCTCCAGGACACTTTCCCCTCCCCAGGACTTTCACCCACGCCGCGGCCGGGGAGAAAACGAAGGCCGGGGAAATAAGCAACATGAGACCAAAAAACCCCAAAAAAGGGTGTGGGGGAGGCCAGGGGGAGGGAAAACCGCCAAACCAAACCCGGCGGACCCACGGCACCGCCGGCCCGGCCCGCCCCGGCCCCCGCCGCCCCTCACCTTCTCCTTGCCCGCCGCCAGCCAGCTCTGCCCGCTGCCGTCCGCCACGGCCGCCCCGCGCCTGCGCCGCCTTGGCTTCGCCCACCGCCGGCGGCAGCAGCCAGGGCCCGCCCAGCCTGCGCTGCCGCCCTGGAGGCCCGGCCCATCGCCGTGCCCCGCCGGGCCCGGCAGCTCCGCTTTTCCCTCAGTCACTGGGGGAGCCGGTGCCACCTTGCAGTGCCTGCTCCCCATGTTGGAGCCCGCACCGCCCGCTGCTCGGGTGACAGCCCGCACCGCCCGCTGCTCGGGTGACACCTGGCTGCCCGGCGTGCCCCACCCAGAGCTCACCTGCAGCTTCCCGGAGACGTTTGTTCCCCGGCGCTGACGGCACAGTGGGCCCTGTCGCTGGGAGACTCCACTTCCCAGCGTGCCCCGCGGCGCGCCCGCGCCTGCCGCTCCCGGCCGGCCCCGCGCGCACCCGGCCGGCCCGGCGGGAGGCGGCAGCCCTGGCCGAGCGGGTCCCGCCGAGCGCGGGTCGCAGCGCGCCCGCCCCGCCGCGGCCCGGGCCCGGCCGGTAGGAGCCGGGTCCCCGTGTTACAGATTTGCTAACGGTTACAATTAACTAACCTTATTTGATTTTATAAAATCATTTTCATAGAACTGTAGAGGAATAAGAAATATATTTTAGTGGAACTAGCAGCTGCACCACACAAGCTGCTGTGGAATCCTCTGTACAGCCCTGTACCACGGCCAAGGACTGAGAGCAACCGAATGAAACAACTCGTAGCTACCTGCCAAGAAACCGTGAACTTTAATAATAGTGATATGTAGGTCTAGTAATCAGGTCGTGGAACCATAGTTTGGACGAAATAATTAATGAAAGAGCTAGCGAAAGAAGGAGTCCGTTTCTCTAACTTTCTCTGACAAGGGGCCTGTTTATAAGTTATCTAGAGGGAGCGAGTAAAAGAAACAAGCAGAAGGACCAGATGGTCGACAAGGACATCCATTAGCTCGGACCGACAAGAACACTGCAGACTTGCAAGACCATCACATACCAGGCAAAAGGTGAAACGTACCCCATGAGGTGACGTACGGAATTAAACTCTGTAACTCAAAAGTTATAAAGTAGGTATGTTTATTGCGCGCAGATGCATGGGGGATCGCTCCTCCACAAGCGTGCGTGCCCCATCTCACATTTATACAATAAAACAAATGAATATTCAATTAACGCCTATACATATTCGTTACCTAAACCCACTTACTCTCGCTTCGTATGTTAATTAGCTTACCAGTCCTTTGCCTGGAATGTGGTGGTCTTGCAGGTTTGTAGGTCCTTGTGACCATCTGATCTTCTCCAGCAAGAAGACTTAGCACTCCCTTCCTCTAGATAACATTGGAATGTCTCTCATCCTTTTCTCATCCTTTTTATAAATAGCCCCTTTGTTAGAGGAAGAAGGGCAGGCATCTCCTCAAAGCTGTGTGCCTATGTGACCAGACACCGCACCCATGACCGGTCACCATACCCGCATTCCTTGAGCAGACATATACAATCACAATCGATGTCCATTGTCCCCATTTCACGCTATTTCTCCATATCAGAGAAATATTCACTGCAAAACTGGCTTCATAAAGTATTGGAAGAATTTTTAACATTTTGCCCAATTACAGACAATTTAAAGTCTCTGCAATGCCTGTGCCTGTCCACAGAATTTAAATACTGCTTATAGCACAGGAGGCACCTTACCTTCCCTACAGGGAGGTACAGAAAAAGCGAGCATACACAGTTATTTCTCTTTCAGTGAGATCTTCTGCTCCAGCTATTAATGCATTGTAGTAGAGCAAGGGTATTTCACCTCAATTTCCTATTCCGTTTGCAGGGCAGTGCCACTGGCTTCAACAGCACCAGAGGCCCAAAGGACCACCTGCCAAGTCTGAGGGGACTTACAGACAAGACTTTCCACATACCCTGATTTTCTCTGATTTCTTCGGAGGGAAGAAAAACCAAGCTTAATGTGCCATCATCGGCTGCTACAGCCTGTGCGTGCTACGCCTGGAGCCAAGTGATCAGGCAGATTCCTGCCACCCATTCAGGGAAATCACACAAACACATTAATTGAATGCTCTTAGTACTGCTGGGTTGGGGCTCTGAAAATACATTCTTAATTTCTGGCACAATTAACACTTGAGCAACATTAACTGCTCATTTTCTTACCACTGCGTTGTTGAGGTGCACTCAACGATTTAAGACACAAGTATGCAGTGGCAGAGTCCTGTAGAGAGCTCTCTCCCTGGCAATGCTTCAAACCCACAGCAGGAGCACAAAACTCCTGGAAAAAAATGGAATATGGGGGGATTTCAAAAGGCAACTACAGAAGTAAGTAAAAGGTTGTGCCTTGTACTTTGCCAGCTGGTTTTCTTCAGGACGTATTTAATAGCAGAATAAGTGACATCTCTGTTCCTGTCCTTCACAGGTCAAACTGATTTAATATACAGAGAATCAGCATTGAACACATAGTTAATTACAAAATAAGACTAAGAAAACAGGCTTTTGAGGCTAATCTTAGTAGCTCAAGAGGCAGCATCTCAGCCACGCTGAGGGTAATTCTTGCCAGTCTTGGCTAACTACTGCATCTCGCCTCCACCAACCAGCCTGACCAGATGCATGGGGAGATGAAGCTGAAAAGCAGTCATAGCACTAGGGAACCAACTAGGGAGAAACATCCCCAGAAGGCACAGCACTGGCCTTGCACCCTGTCCTGACAGATGACTCATGGTGCAAGATGGTGACCGTCTTGCTGAGCTGACACTGTTTGGCCCCTGTTGTTCTGGACTCTAGCATTCAGCTCCCTCTAATGATGAAACGAAGTCTTGAAGATGCCTTGTGGCAGGGCTTCTCAGACAAGGATGGTCTCAGACCTACAGCCTTTTCTGTCTTTCTCTAATCCCTAGACTGCAAGCTTCTTTGCGAAAAGCAAAGCACCCACAACTCTCTCAACCTCTGACTTGAGGGCTTCCCTGTAGCATACACAGAGAGCTCCCCCAGTTTACACATTTCTCCCCAACACCCACCCCCCCACCCCCCCATGTGTGGGTTTTAGGTTGAACAGGAACATGTTAGGGAAGCTGCAAACCTAGCAAGGCACCCCAAAGTGTACCCATGTAGAGCTTGCTTGGAGATGAAGGCGCTCTTCTTTTTTGAAGACATGGTTGGGTGCTGGAGCCTCTGTGTTCCTCTACTAAAAGAAGGTTACAGTAAACAAGAGATGTGTTCAAAATCCAGGGCACCAAAGCACGTATCGATAACAGATTTCCTTTTAGTTATCAAAACAAAAAGCAGCAGTCTAGCCAACTAGGCAATATACAGGCGAGGGAGGCATCAGATTCCCAGCATGTCCAGCGTGGCAGATCATTGACGACAGGACCCCGCAGTCAGTGCTAAAGAAACTCTGTCCTCTAGGGTGTAGGAAAATCTGCTGTTGGGCAGGATGTATTCCCAGTCATGCTAATAGTAACAAGGCACATGAGGTCCTGAGCAGTTTCTCTTCTCAACATCTAAAATTTAGGAAAGTGGTTAAGGTCCTTGAGGAAATGCAGCAGTTGACAGATGATGAGAGTGGGGCACAGATACTGAAGGAGGGTCATCAGCTTCTCACTCGTCCCTCTGGTTCCTCATCCTAGCACTCAGCTAGCAATGCTGAAGAGGACCACACCTGTACACTTTTCAAACCCATAGCGCTCTCCCATCTAGAAGTGCAGGTGCTACACAGACAGATCCTGATAGGGAAATACAGTTGAAGGAAAGCTGAACTCTGCAGCAGCAGATGTAAAATAAATATATTTAAACCCAGGGAGTGAGAATTGTATAATCATAGGATGGTTTGGGTTGGAAGGGGCCTTAAAGATCATCTGGTTCGAACCTCCCTGCTATGTGCAGGGCCACCTTCCACTTGACCAGGTTGCTCAAAGCCCCATTAAAATAGAAAAAATATGGAAATGCTCTTAAAACACTCAAACCCCCACATACAGTTTGCCAGAAGAACAGTTAGAGAGCTAGCTCAGCATTTATATGACACAAGCTCTTTTGGCAACCTAAAATTCAAAACACTGCAGAAGTACCCCTCTCTGTTTCATTTTCTTCTCCTGACACATAATTAAAATGACAAAAGAGACCACATAGCCAAGCCTAGCACTTAGTCCATGCAGCACAGATGCAAACCAAAGCACGTGCCACCATTTCTCTCACCCACCTGCTCCTTCTAGGAAAGCCTGGGGTCGCACTGTCGTGCAGGTGGGTGGTTGCTGGACCCTGAACGCCCTAATAATGGGAACAGTTACCTCCACTGCAGCAAGCTGTAGCCAGCAGAAGGTCAGATGACATTTGCCTGTAAGCAAAGGAAAACCAACAGCAGTACAGTGGTCTTTGGTCTCAGTCCTTTCATTGCAACTGTCCTTGCTCCAGAAGACACAGCGACCAGCCTCTGTCCCCATCCACCACATCAAGCTGCCCCCAAGTCAGAAACTCAGCTCCCACCCCATTAGCCCCAGCGAAGCTCTCATAAAATGAGTTTTTAACGTGAAAAGCTTTAGCATGCAACAGGGGAAGCCCTTTTGGGTCTTGGCTCAGGAGCAAGCACAGAGAATAGAAGAACTAAGTTTTCTAAGACTACTTTGCCAATACATACTATTTCTACCTTCCCACTTTTGCCACCTAGTCCCACTTTACTAATCATTTTAATTTTTTTTTTCCCCACTCAACATGACAACTTTTCTAGAACTCATTTCCCTTCCTTTTCAGAGCAAGAACAATGTCAGCTTCCTTTGGCAAGGTACAATAAAGAAACACACCGCGGATTGCACTTGGTGCCCCACCACTGCTTTACCTGGGGGATCTTCACTCGTGGTACTGGCAAAGACACACATGCATTTAAATGGGAAACAGACCCTATTAACATTGCCTGGCTTTGTAGTCAGGTAAAAAGTGACACTTGAATGTAAAGCACTTAGATTTTCATACTCCAGTCAGGGGAATGAAGACATTATTCTTATCAATTATATTGCCACAAATTAATTTTCTCACAGCTGCCAATTTCTGTTACGAAAGAACCACACACAAATTTGAGCCTCTCCATTGCAGTTCTCCACCAGAACAAAACTATTCTGCAAGCAGAGTTTTAAAGTTTGTTTAGGTTCAAATGATTATAATGGTGGGACTCACTTAGGCTGTAACAGTATTAACTTTTGCAGTGAACAGAGTACTCTCCTCTTATTAACTGTATGTACCTGTGTGTGCACATTGTACTCCCCCCCATATGGCTGGGGAAAAAAAAAGAATCTTGATTTATTGCACAGGAGAAATGCTTGCCTTTTACAGCAAATGAAGTGCTAATCCTTTATTTAATAAAAGGGACAAATAATCTCACTTACACTGTTTCCAAATTACATTTTTCATATAATACCCAGGCATCAGTGAATGAAGGTGCTCTACAAGTACCTTGCCTTACAACAGCTTCATGTAACACACTCTCAAAATTATCGCTTCCTAATTAATTTCATTGTGAAGTACAGAGATTGAAAATGTCAATAATCCATAAATGCTTTCACGAACCACAACCTAAATTAGATCCCTAAATATGGTATCTATAGATTTTCAGAAATCAAAGCTGTCATTTTTCATAAGTGGATTTTTTTTTTTCTGCTTAGATTTCCACTCATCTGATAAATTCGTGAAACCTTTCAAACCATTAATTTGGGCTTCCTTAAAAATGTCAGTGGTTTTAGTCTGCTTTTTAATACATAATAACTAAATTTAATAGATGTTCACTGAAATAATACTAAGGATTATTAATGTTAAAATCCTTGTCAGTCTAACTGTGAATCATCAGGACCCAGGAAACCACTAATATACATTAACTCTTCTTGTCCACTAGAGGTTTCTGAGAGATGAAAAAAGTCACCGTTATCTACAAAATTGTCTTGTGTATTATAGATCAAACTCTAGGCTATTTTGGGAGGAAGCCATATTTTTGTTAGACATTTCTGTAAGGAACGACAGGCATCAGAGGCCCAAGCCTTCACACAGAGTTTCTGCCAAACCCAAAAATCAACAAATGCTTTTCCACAGCACTATCCTCTCAAGGCCAATTTTCTAGGAGCTTAAACATTATGAACTCATTTCCAAATTTTAGGTAATAAAGTACACAAAAATTATGCCTTTAAATATTTTGTTGGGGGGGGGGGGGGGTGCGGGGAAACACAAAACCCACAACATTGGGATTCTGAGTTTCAGGGTCAAACTGTAAGATTCCTACTACATGCCCGGCCCTGCAAGAGCTGACGTGGTGTGCAGAGCAGAGATCATCAGTGAGATGATTCTGAACGGTTCTGCAAACATTCAGATTTCCCAACATTCTGTGAATAATTTCTATTCTTTCTTTGCTTCTCTCTTCTTGTTATTATTCCAGGTGGCAGTCACAGTGACTGGCTTCTCTGAAGAAGCAGACACTTCATCAGCTTCAGCAGATACTGAATGTGATTGCACTGCATTTCTAAGTGTATTATTCCAAGAGGTAAATATTTTTTGCTCAAGTAAAGATAATTCATTCAAGGTCTAATAAGCCCTGAAATATACTACACTGGGAAAAAAAGGAGCAACTATTGTTATATTCAAAGTTCATCTTCAGAAGGAATATCTAATTTTTTTCAAGTGTATAAATCTCTTCTGTAGATGAGATTTTATGTTTGGAGCACTATTCCTGAGATAAAGCCACCTCAATTTTTGAAATAGAAAGGTTGTTTATGCTAGTCAAAGTGTCAGAGCAGTGGCCACTACCCACCGCCATCACAAGCAGAAAAATGAACCGTTGCAGACTTCTGCTGTGACCCTACTGCCAGTAGCACATCCCCCTGTTGTCAGTAGTTTATACAAAAACCAGTAGTAACTTCTCAGTTCACTGCAACCCTCAACTTGTTGTACACCCGAATTTTCCTTTAGAATTTGTCAATTAAAAAGAAGCAGCAAGATGAGTTAGCAAAAAGAGGGGGAAGGAGCATACAAGTACTGCGTGAAATCCAATTATGGCTGCAAGTCATTCAGCCCAACTTCCCTTGGCAGTTGGCCTCTTACTGTTTCCAGCACAACAGCAGATGAGTGAGCTGCCATTACATTACAGCAGAATCAGCCACCTGGACATCATTGTCCAATAATGAGGGAAGGGCGGGGGGGGGGGGGACACGGGACGACATGAACGGACAACACACGACAGGACAGGAAAAGTGAAAGTGCAGATCCAGAAAGGGAGGCAAGCACGGCAGGACTGACCCTCTGCAGCACTGCTTCTGTAGCCGGCTCTTGCTGCCGATGAAAACCCACCAGCCTTTTGCAACACAGCCTGATGGTTAGGACGAGAGAGTTATGTGGAGATCTGGTCCCTCCAATGGAGGTGTGGATTAAACCTCACCTGGGTTTTGAGCTCCTTTTATAGGGGAGAGCGGCATTACCATGCATTACTTACAGCTCCAGGTCCAAAAAAAAACCAACCAAAAAACCACAAACCACCCAAAAAAAAAAAGCCGAGCATTTTCCAAGAATGTTAATTCCAGGGTGCCCCTCTGGAAAAGATTTGGACACAAAATGAGTACTAAGATGCTGCTCCCCTCCATCAGGAAAGGCTTCTGTGCACATAAAGGAGCACGAGGAGGTGCTGGCAGCAGGGTTTGATTCTCCAGGGCTGTTAAACGTGGCTTTCCAGGGAATGAACCTTCCTTACACCTGATTCCCAGTGCTGCCAGGTCAACCCAGGAGTGCTCAGAGAAGGGGCATGGAGACATGGACCAACAGAACCGTTAAAACCCCCACAACAGAGCAGCTGTTTGAGAAATAACCTTGCCTGGTAAAATCTAACCCTGGAGAGCTCTTGTAAGCAAGTTTGAGTCTGGGCCTTACTCCCCCTGTAAGGGAGTGGAATCGGGTCAGGTAAACGGACCCGCAAAACCACCCCACTTCTTCTTCCCCCTGAGATGTCAAACACATGGAAAGATTACTTGGCAACTAGGCAAATGTAGCTAATTAAGAATAATTATTATTTGCATAGCTCTTTATGTCTTCCTTGCCAGATGAATTGTAAACCCTCCTCGCCTGACTTTAAAAGGAACAAACCCCTGAAGTTCATTAAAGATTTGTCCTCAGCCAGGCATGAGATAAATCTGGGATGTCAAGAGCCTGACAGAGCCATCAAGGCAAACATTAGGTGTCTTGCCTTAAGCAATAAGCAGGAAGGAAAAAATGTCTTAGGTGGGGGAAGGCAGAATTAAAGCTCTGTGTCTTTTGGTCTGATTTCTCTCCAAAGAGGAATAAACTGTTTGTCATCCTGCCGGCTATGAGACTAGCTATAAAATAATGGATTTCACAGGCCCAGATGAGGCTAATCATGATTGCCAAGGCATGTCTGTGCTGTGAGAAGTGAGTGAAATCTGATACTCTTCAGAGAAAACATGTTTTGAAAAGCTCTTTGCTCTGCAATAAGCCTTGGCAGTTATCTCATGTCTTGGAGTATCTACCATATTTCTTGTTCGATTGCAAGGCGTATTGCTGACACTGGCTGCTATGGCTGAGTTTCCTTTAATAACACTTTGGTAGGTAAAACACCGCTTCTTTTTTAACTATTGAGAAAATGGTATGGAAGGGTTTTGCATCAATTGCCTCTCTCGGTAGTACTTAAAGGGTAAGTGTCTCCAACCGAATGCTGTAGTAAAATGCCCCATCAAAATCAGAAAAGGATTTCCACAAAGCTGAACACCAAAACAACACATTTGTTTTTTCCTCTCTGGATTGGGGGAACACCTACAAAGTAGCTGGAGAGGTGGGATTTTACTACAACCACTTTGGAGAGCAAGTGAACAGCAGGGGAAGGAGTCGTCAGATTTCTTCAGGAACTGGTCCTTTGGAACAAGATTTTACAATCTGGTCTAAATTTTAACAACATCTGCTGTTTTACAAAAAAGCAGAAAAAAAAGAATCAAGGCGCGACTTCTAGCATTTTTAGGTTTAAGTAATTAACGCAAGTGTGCCGTATGTGTGTGCACATATGCACACTCATATGCAGAGGAGTGACTTCCAAGACTTAAAGATTTAAATAATTAACCCAAGCGTGTCACACGCACATACGTTCACATGTGTTACAGAAAGGTACTGGCATAGCTTACACTTTGAGGCACATTCCCAATCACTCTAAAGAAACGATTCTGCAGTAGACTGACACGCACATCCCATCTACTACCCGTTAAAGCAAGTATTGCAGAAAATTGCTTGGGAGTCTTAATTTAAATCATCTTTTCTTTTGCTCCAACTCTCAGTACTCAAGAGTCAACACAAATCTCAGCTGAGAGGCAGATGTTTCAGAGGAGATCATGCCCTGCTGAATTGTGAAATGCTCTCATGCCTTTTCCCCAGTTCATGCTCCAGATGTGCTGGGGAGATGGGAGAGACTGTGTGCACGCCTATGCAGTGCAGAGACAGTCATCGCTGCCTCCTCGAGATGCACAGACCAGAAGGTAACATTAAATGTGCTGGTTCTGGTGAACGTTAGCGTGTCCTCAAACCCCAGCTGAGCAAATCTCTCTCTGCTGTGCACAAGCATCTTCCTCGCCTCTGTTTCACTTGTCTCCCTGCCACGCCAAGCGCCCAGTAATCACTACCTACCAAACAGTGCAGAAAACCCTCATAGATTTGCAGAGCTGAGTGAGGAGCAGAAATGAAGCCGGGAGTCCCTGTGGTGCTCTTGGCAAGGCTGCGGCAAGCCAGCCTGCCACCAGCTGAGGCTGCCGTGCCAGCAAACCCTCCATAGGCTGGTGCTGGGGTGCATCTACTCAACCAAGCATGCAGGTAAATGCATTAAGGGACAGTAGCTTACTACTAATGTGTGCTCTGAGCCCAAGTGTGAATACAGAGCACTGTATGGGGTTTGGGATTGGGCTCCCCACTATTTGAATCTGGGACTAAGAAGGATGACGTTATATTTTATACTTTTTTTCAATGAATAAGTACTGATACAAAGGGACCTAGCTAGAATGTACTGTCATTTTAAAGGAATACATCTGAGACCTTTAACTTGTACTGGTATAACCAGTCAAGTAAAAATATTATTCTGCTTGGGAGAACCACAAATCACAGCAATAAAATATATGCAGGGAATACACAGAAATTTGGTACTATTTGCAATGAACGAATATTAGGCACCGCTAAGACCTATCATTTTCATCGCTAATGAAAAAGAGACTATTTTATTTCTAATTTAAAGCATAAGAATTTATGAAGGTTCAGAGAAGTCTTTTGTGTGCGTGTGCTTTTGGAACAGCTTAACTTCTAATATATTATGTATTCTAAAACTAGGATCCTTGAGCTCTTGCACAATATATACTGGTGCACGTTACTGGAGCAGTCAGTGTGCGGTGCCCTCTGTCTATTTCATAGCCAATGCAGCATTTTCCCCATAGCACCAATAGATTAAAAAAAAATAATATCTTGCTAAGTAAAACAAAACAAAACAAAAGTGACAATGAAACACACTCATTTTGCTATGAGGTAATTCAATACATCTGTCTATTTTGCTAAGGCTTAGTTTTTATGTAAAACAACACTTGTTTATCTTGCTAACTTCAAAAATGGAAAAAAGAATGAAGTGCGAGGTTTAGTTTTCAGCCCAGATCTTACTAATTTGAAAATAGGAAATAGAGCTAAGAGGGATGCTGAGAAATCTAGGGGACAGAGCCAGATGACAAGGCTATGCCTGCTTCACGTAAATGCTCTCTTGAAATCTCTTTTGGACAATTCAGATGAGGCAAACTCACAAGAATTAAATGATCGTGTTGTCAGAGGTTCCCAGGGGGACATCAATGATGTCATGCTGATATGGTGGCACAGAAGACTTGGCCCTTTTCTTTCACTGTATGCTATTCTGTTCTGCACAGGAGGCCTCATCTAACAGATCAAATGGAAGCATGTCATGGCCTGAGCCCATGTGCAGCACGAGCATATAGCTTACAGCATCTCCTGGGAGAGGCTTTTGAAGATCCAGCTTCCCACCAAATTACTAAAAAACCTTGCATTGGAAGGAAAGGTTGAGAAGGTAGAGAAGAGCTGGAACAAAAGAAGTACTACTAGGTGACCTAAGGCTGGTGAGAAGAGGCTGCACCAGGATAGAACCTGAAGTGAAACAGTTTAAGAAGCATCTACCAGTAAGACTGGTATGGAAACACAACCTAGAGACCACCCAACAACACACATCTCAACTAGTACACACCACAGCTCATTGCTAACCCAGCCTGCTTTTTCCATGTTCACCTCTTAGAGACATGCAGCAGTTTCTGATGACCAGCAAAACACCAACATGAGAATAACATGTGTTCTTGGCAGTGACAGCACATCATAAAATTCACACTTAAAAATCATACTTGGGCACAACGCAACAAAGATTTAGTCAACTGTGTAGTCTCAACAGGTTTATGAAAGCCTAGGATGCCGTGCATCTTCATCACAACTTGAGGGCAAGAGCAGTGCCTCAAGTGAGGGTTGTGGGTAGCCCATCCTACTGCTACAAGGAGCTTGTGCGGTATGATATTTCACAAACACATACTTCATACAAATGTACACAATTTCCAGTGCATTACTATGTTCTCATTGAGCTAACGCATGAAACAGAAAGTCCCCACGACAGCTCTACCCGGGTTGACTGAGGCGGAAGGCCTGATCTTTAGTCTACATTAGCAGAAGACCAACCTATTTTTCAAAGAGGCCTCTAATTTAAAGAGAGCAGGTATTCAGCAGTTTCAGAAAGATGATAGCCCATACCTTCATTTAACGCCCATATTCTTAATAATAGTAGGTTGTGTGTGTGACCTGAGACGTGGAGAAAGGATGAAAGTGTACGTATTACATTGGCTGAGAGACTGCCCTTCTCTGAGAGTTAAAGGAAGGGGTGCTGGGGGCTCTCGGCAGCTGGTGTTGCCTGTTCTGGTGTCACACTCAAATGGAGGGAAGGAAAAAAGGTAGATGGATGGGATGGCTCCAGTGCTGCATGGTCACAGGCAGCTGCGGGAGACAGCTGACATGGGAGTCAGGGAGAAGAAAAAGCAGCAGCAGGGACATCCTGCTCCTTGGTGTGCACTGAGGTTTTGATGAACCCAGGCCAGGCTCCCAGCAAAGGAACCTACTGTTGGGCTGTAGCATCCAAGCTTTTTCATGATGCACGATTTCAACCAGCAGAACACGTGCCCTTGAGACATGCCATTGGAAACAAATACAAAATGGGCACAACAATGCCACGTGGCATTTCAGGGTGCATCAGAACAAAGAAAAGCCGTCCTCATCTCTGCAAAAATCCCCAATTCCCTCTTGCCTGAAGGTACATCCGGAAGACCCCATGCTTTCTTATCCTCTCCTTACATGACCACATGCCCGTGTCTTCCAGACAGTGTTTCTGCGGCTCTCACTCCCACAGCTGTACAGCAAAGACAGCATTCCTTACAACAAGTGCAAAATCTATAGGGAAAGACAGATCTGATTGATTTACAGGAACTCTCACTGCTGAGTGGCTCATAACCCCAGCAGACATCTCTGGTTTTAAGCCATGGTGAACCTCCTGGGCAGGGCTACGGCATTGCTCTTGTCATGCCCAAAAGGCAAGAAACATAAGCTGGAAGCAGCCTGGTTTGCTGGCCTCCAGATCTTTTAGTGGACCTCTCCGAGTCTGCAAAATAAACATGCGACTAATGAGTTCTGGACTCTCCATTCAATGCGAAGACTAGGTATTATAAAGCTACTCCCTCCAAACCACATCTGAGGAAGTGGTATCTCCATCATGCTGGTAACGAAGCCAACACAAATGCAACACCCTGCAACCCTGGCAGTGCAAGGATCAGTGACCTGGCACAGCTGGCCAGGTATTTAATTCAATGTCCATTAACTTACAGCAATTTTTAGTTCAAAAACTCTCTAAAAATATTACTACTCCGGTTTTCAGGATGGCAAAAGGGAAAAAAAAAGCCCAGGGATTTTACAGTTTGCTCCAAGTCATGCAACAAAGTCAGAGGAAAACTGGACCAGGTGCTCATAGCACAATCTGTAGTGAATTAAGTGAAATGAAACTGTGCTTGACATATGCACAGCCATGCATGAACACAAGGACAGGAGAAATACGCTCAATGAAATACTGAGATGAAAAGTCTAGTACGTCAGAGCTCTTCAAAGGTCTGGATGTTCCACAGTAAACCTACATTTGCTAAATATGTCTCATTCCTTGCTGAAGTGTGAGTGGAGCCAGGAGAAAGCATCCACAGTATGAACAGCAAAGGCACTTTTTTTTTTTTTTTTTTTTTTGGGGGGGGGGCGGGGGCAGGGAAGTGAAGCATATGAAGACAGCTATATGTAAGTTTTACTGTGAAACCAAACAAACCCAATATCCAACACCTAAAGAGGTACTTTAAAAAATATCTGTAATTTCCATCCAAAGTCACATGCCACTTTGGACTGGAATTGCAATTTGAAGCTCTTGTCAAAAAACTTATTTCATTGCTCACAACTCTGGTCATCTCTGACTGTATCACAGCCAAATACAGAGAAAAATACCAGCCCAAAAGAACAGTGCTCATTTTTCTAATGAAAGGGAGGAAACAATCACTTCACAACCCTAACTCACAGGAAAAAAAACCCACTAATGGTAAAACTATATACATATTCTCAGCTTGTCACGCTGAGTCTCTTAAGCAAAGACCTTCAGAAATAAAAAGCATTTTGTTTATACTTGCTTAAAGTTAGAAACACAATACAAACACTAGATGAAATGTGAAAAATCCCTAAACCACTGAGTTTTGCTATGAAGAAAGTTTGCTTTTTCATGGATGTATCTTGTTTTGCTCCTCTTAATCCTATAGTAAGCGTAAGTCTCATAGATGTTGCAAAACTGCTTCTCTGAACACTCCTGTTACGCATGCTGGAATTCGTTAAAATTATGGATCAACAAGTCAATGACAGTATTTCCACCATGGGTGTGACTGCAACAGCAAAGACACGGACGAGGAAATACCACGTTATTTTTGATGATACAGGTCCAATAGCAATATCCCAGGGCCAGAGCAGAAACAGACAGCCGTCCACTGCTAATGGGAGAAAAAAATGTTCTCCCAATAGCTTGCAAGCTCATCAGACAAAACAGTCAGGATTAATGAAAGACTGATTAAGAGTCCTGTTAGGGAACAGTGGCAGGAAAACATTACTTGCTTCACCTGAGAAGCTGTGGCAGAGCTGGGAAATGGTGCCCAATCCGGATTCCATCACTTAAACCGTAGTCCAAAATAAAATACAAAAACCTGCAAGCAGCAGAAGTGAACACAGATGCTACCACCTGCCTGGATGCCTATTGGCTGCTGTCAGTAGTCTGGTTGACAGTGGGGAATGCCTCGTCATGTGGAGATCTGCTTTAAGGAACTGGGAAAATTTGTTACCTTACAGCATCATTTTCAGGTGTTGGCTTGTTAACTGGCCAAGCCACTTCCTAGGGACGGCCTCGCCACACATCTGACTCTATGACTCATGAAGCAGCAGGAGGGAAAAAAAGCCTGTAAGAAAAGCTCCTCTGTCTTCCTCAGCTTGTCAAAAGTCTGTTCTCTTCCTCTGAGAGATGGGCCTGGCCTCAACCATTACAAGGTTAAACTCCCAGAAATAGGCTGTACTTTGGAAAGCCACCAAGCTTTCCAAAGCCACCAAGATTAAAGCTGGCGCACAACACAGCTCTTCCTCCTTCACACAAGTCGGCTCCCAAGAGGAAAGGCCATGGTCTCTGCTCTGGACAAGGTGCCAGTTGCCTTCTGGATGCACTTCAACCTACCACGATGCTGGCAAAGACTCAGAAGCAGCTACCCCCAGCACCCTGTTGTCAGGGCAGCTGTCTTTGCATGAACCTGCTGGCAATGGCCATCTCAGGAGTGGGGATGGCCAAAGAAGTGACAGCCATCCTCCCCAGCAGCCAAAGCTGGGAAAAAACAGGAATGCTGCTCCATGGGCACCAAACACAGGAAAACAGTATGGGGCTGCAGCCATAGCCGCTTTGACAAATGATGCAAGGGTGCCACCATCCTTCCCATCTCTATCAGGCATATGGCACTCTCACTGATGCTCATTCTCCCCCATTCCTGATGTCTGCACAGCAGCTGCAAGGTGAAGTCAAACTCTGCATGTACGCATATGCTGTAGAGCCACGCTGGACTGATGGATGTCAGTTTGGTCATGGATAAGGATACATGCTGAATATCCACCACCAGAGCTGCACCAGTTTGAAGGGGCTCTGGATAATGGCCTTACTGTTTTCTTTCCTGGCAATGCCAGGGGAGGCCAAGGATCATCAAGATGCTACCTTAAAAAAAACACAGACCAGAACTACAGGAAAGTGGAAAATATGACAGCAAGAGCTGGAGTTCAGTATCACTGCGAGACCACACAGGGGTGGCATTCACAGCAGGGGAGAGCAAAATGAGATGTTTAGGAGCTTCAGGAAAATAAATGCCAAGACAGACAGATGCCAGCGGAGCACCACCAGTTCGACCCTCTGTTACGTTCTCAGCTTTGCCAGGCCAGGACTGCAGGGATAGCCTGATGCAGTGACATGCGTGACATACACACGATGGCTTAGAAAGTCGCAGGACCTTCAAGTCTGAATTCCCCTACCATAACAGCAGGAATTTGCCTTGTTAGATTATACCATAAAAATCATTTAGTGTATGCATGCTTTGAGGACTGTGATGAAAGGAACCAACAACCCCTCCCCCAAGAGACAGTATGAGATACAGTTCCTTCCAGGAAAGGGTTAAGGGATTCTTCAAAGCAAGTCTTGCTACCCTTCCTCACAAGGAGGATAAATTGAGAGCCCTTAGTGTGCAGAGAGGACTTCAGATCTGAACAGTGCAGTCCGTGGGGAGGAGCCCCAGGAGCAGCTCAGCACGCTGTTTTTTGTTGCTTGCTCTGTTAATAAATCTAAAGGGGACTTTGAGCTTTGTGTGCAACATGGACTGTATTTATAGATCGGGTCAGGGAAGGCTCCTGCTCACAAAGTCGATAGTGGAAAATGGCACTGCTGTACACAGTATCGTCACACCAGGGACCTGAGTGTGCAGAATGCTGAGCTTGTTGACTGTAATCAGAATTTCTGCTTTGTCTTCCAATCTTTAGCCACATAATGACTATGTTTCACAAGAGGAAAACTGGACCAGAAAATAGTGGCCACCAGGTTAGGGCATAACTGGGTTTCCTTCTGGACCATCAGGATTCATCCAAGTCACACCCAATCAACACAGTGTTTGCAAGCATGACCTTCTCTGGCAATTACAGCTTTGCTTCCCTGTTAAAATGTTTTATCCAGCAATGATTTTGCAGCTGCATGAAGCATTCCTGATTAGATTTTCAACACTGCTACACATGAGGTCTCTTGTACAGAACAGTTTCCACACAGAGAGTGTGAGAATTGCCGTTCAGCACTTTTCAGTGCACATTTTGAAGGAAAATAGAAAGAGAAACCCCTTATTTTATAAAAAAAGTAATTTTAAAGTGCTTGAAAATTCTTTAAAAACAAGGGTTCCCCCCCCCACCCGCCACCACCATGTGTGCATTTCAACAAACGTGTATAAATGAAACTGTGTTAAGAGTAAGAAAATAACAACTCCTAGCACCACACATATTCAGGAACTGTAAGTCAATATTAAAATCATCTATAGCGCCATCGTAGGCTATTGCCCTATAGTTTTAGGGCAAAGCTGAAGCAGAGAGAGTTTTCAACTTGTCCTAGATTAATTCCACATGTTAAAGCTGGAGATAGGAAAAGATGGGTGGTATACAGCCTGTAAAAAACCTTCAGGTCATGTCCAACCAAGTCCCGTACCAGCTATTTTACAGACAGAAGGGGGAAGAGGAGAGGAAAGTGACACATTATGACCAAACTGTTCTAGACAGGAAGAATGTTGAGCACATCTATTAGCTTTTCTAAAAGTAATCTCCATCAGATGGAGGAATGGAGGGGGAGATCTCCTACCTGTGGAATAGAAATGCAGTCTGCAGCACCAATGTCATGCTGTAAGGCCAAGACTCTTTCCTTCCAGACGATAGAAATCCAACACAAGGGAGCCAGGGCATTAGCAAGAGCAAAACAGGAATGATGAAACACCCTGCATATCTTGTCTTCTCTACACCCTACATTGCGATACTCCCAACTGAAGCATAAACATTTTGATGCAACTGGTCCAAAAGGTCTCCATAATCATGGAGAGCTTGCCTTCCCCTAGAATGTTATATGGCAAGCCATGGCATCCCTTGAAGTGGGATCATTGGTATCAATGAGTTCAATGTTTTGCATGGAACAAAAAAGGCAGTGAAAGAAACAGTGGGACAGACAAAGAGCAATCAGATCCTATTTGGTTTCTCTTTTTTGACGTCTTTCAGCAGATATAATTTCAATTCCTTAAAAGCAATTAACTGTGAGAAGCTGGCAACAGCTTACATCATCTACACTTACCATCAAAGGATGCAGGGTCCTGCAATCAATAGGCTTTTTTTTATTTTATTTGGTCAATTTACAATGAACTCTTAACATTTGGTAAAATTCCACCCCAACTAAATAGGCACAGGATTTGTAAACGTTGCTCCATTAGCAGTGAAACAGTCAAGGATTAGCTCTTCTGGATAAAAAGAGAAAGTGTATCCAAAAATTCTAAATAATGACAACTTCACACTAAATAGAAGTAGAAGAAGATTTTTTTTTTTATTTATTTTACCTATTATTTCACTCACAAGTTTCACCTGCCAAGCTTGCTATTTTTGTCACTAATCTTTTTACAATTACTCAGTTGCCTGAGCAGCTAGGAATAACACAGGCAGCACACAATGCCCACTGCAAAGCACCTTCAGCAGGATAACTATCAAACAAGGCTGCATTAATCATCTCTTGCAGACTAAACCTTACTGAGAGCCGACTGGGTTTTTAAAAACAAACTACTTCTGTGTGCCTAGTCCAAAACATTTGGAGCTTTTAGTTCAGTTGTATGCTGCAGGTACACACAATGGCGCATTTATATTTCCAGCAATTCCTTGGTATCAAATCTTTTAAAGTTCAGGTCAATTAGGTTTGGAGCCTGCCAGCCCATGAAGTTGGAAAAGCCCTTCCACTAGGTACTGGACTACTAAGGAGGTTTTGCATCTACACAAGCATTACAGATCAGGCATCTCCCTGAGAAACTAAACCAAATTTTGTTTGGATTTAAGTTAAAAGAATGACTCAAACGTTGAAGCAGTGGTGCTGAAATTCTGTTTTCTGCTCCATCCCCATTTCAAGGCAGGCAAAAGCCTGCCCAAATGGCCCAGCGGGAGCATCCACTGGCCCAAAATTCAGGCCCACATATCGCACTCTTTCCCAACTACAAAGACAAATGAGTAAAGCCAGTGTTTTCTTTGCATGTTGTCCAGAGCATCACCCAGTTTGTTACGCTTTTTTATAGAGCTGCCATGTATCACCACATAAACGTCTCCTGGGTGAAGAGAGACATCAGGATGCGGCTACATGTTAATTAATATGTGAAAGAATTTCTGTTTTTTCAAATAAAATGTGTTTTGGAGCAAAAGTTGTTTGCATATTCATTTCTTTAAATGGAACTAACAAGTCACGTAAATAATAAAACCTAAAAGCAAAGGAAAAAACTCTATAAAATTAATTTTCTCTTAGGTACGTCCAATTCAACATTTTCTGTAGCACATAATTCTTTGGAGCTTTAATGTCCATGCTTCTATAGACCAAAAACAATCTGTTATTTTGCTTGAAAGAAAACATGCAGGCTGTGAAAAGAAGGCTCTAATTGACTTATTTTGTTTTATGAAAAACTGTCCCCCCAAATTCTTTATGCAGTAAATTGAATTTTCAAACTGATGCTTATCATATGTGCAATTGTTTCCAGAAATTAATTTTCAAAACAGTGATACTGGACAGACCACTCTGGTAAAGAGCTTGCCTGATGTTTTTAAAACTAATGGTTGCAGTACAAATGTCAGTCTGAAGAGGAAGTAACAATATTGGCTTCTGCTGCTGATTTCATACATTTCAAATTTTTATTAGGACATTCATTTATGGCCAGCACTAATCAGGAGTCATATAGCTGTAGGTCAGAGCGATTATATGCATTTAGAAGCAAGTCCATTATTTCTGCATATGATTTTTCTTTGTAGGTTAAGAATAGTTTTATGGTGAATATATGTTGTTAGTCTCCAATAAAAGCATAATTCTTATTTTTAGATCCATTACACATACACAATTCATTCTGGGAACTTCGGAAATTCAGCAAGGTACACTATATTTAGAAACAGGAGTTGTTCTCAGTTTGATGCTTTCTTACTGATCATTAACTACCACACAACTGGCAATGAAATCAAGCCGCCCAATTGTCTTTTAAATTCAATAAATACATAACCGGGTCATATTATTGCTGTGAATCATCTTTATCCACTTTTATATCATGTAATTTAATATCCATTTGCAGAAGAGCTGACACTACCACTCTATTCTTGTTCAATATCGGAAAATTTAATTGCCTACCTATCCGACTTCAGGCAAACCGTGGTATAAACCTGACAAACCCTTTCGTCTTGACCCTATTGACTGACCAAAGTAAAACACACCACTGGTACCACAAAACCCATGTGCACATTAAGTTACAACAATTCTGCATTCCTAGCAGTGAACAGATTTTAGGACTCTCTACTGGCATAACAAGAAAAACTTGGGGGGGGGGGGGGGGCGGCGGTGGGAAGTCCATGTTGACCATTTAATAGTAAATACAATTCTCTGCAAGCCAATATCCTCCCAGAACCCTGTCTTTCAGAAGATCCTCTGCTCCCAAAAGGCAAGGTCAACTGCAAAGAACAGCATTTGGATTTAAAAGACTGAAGCTTGTAAAGCCAAAGTCACAGCTGTACAGGTACATTTATGATAGAGTAAGTAGGAGTGGGAGAAAGGAAGTGGAAAGAGAATAGGAGGGGAGAGGAAATGTGAATTTTCAATAACATTTCCCTGAATTCAGGCAGAGAGAAGGAAAAGGAATAAATAATCTCTCTGCAGATAGCTCACATGTCTACACTGTTTAACAGTATTCATACACCTAACTTCCATAGACTCTGGTATCATGAGGAAGACAGCAAATTTTGGCTACCTGGGGCTCCTTCCTACACATCCTGACTTCCTGACTTCTAATGGGTCTGTCAACCTGCTGAGATTTATGCCGCCCGCAAATAGCATGGCAAAGGTAACAGTAGCTCAGTGTTGGACCAAAAGCATTGCAGGGAGCATGATCACAAGTGGGAGAGAAGAAGGAAGAAGATGCGTCTCTCATGCATCTTCACGCAGCAATATTCAGGTAGCAGGAGGTGCACCTCTTGCCAAGATGACCATCAGTATCTAAGTCTGCCCCTTCTTGCCCCTAGCTCTACAGAAACTAAAACGTTTAGAGCTTGCATGACTCTCACCATGCTTCTGCAGATGATCAGGAAGGAGCCACAGAGCAGCAAATCTCACCACAAAAAAATAGGCTTTTACAGTGGACACTCTCTACAACCAGATCTGACCTACAGCACAATACAAGAACTTTGTCCCACAGAGAGCACTGCAGAATTCCTCTAATTTTGTCAGATAAAAATAAAATGGTTTTTTTTCTTCCCATTAAAATAAATATCAAAAGTAGTGCTTAAGAAACTTGTTTAACTTCAGAGCTTTCTTTAGATTTATTTATTTTCTTTGCCTGAAGAGAGGGCTGTGTAAATGCTGCTCTGTTAAGGGAAAGAAGTTCAAACTTTACATCAGGGCTTTTTGCCCAGTGTCTCTTGGCATGCTTCCTTGGGTTTTAGATTGCTTTGTATGGTGAAGCATTACAGAATAAGATAACACTGTGTTATCTAGGCACTAAGGAAGGGCTTTGCACTAAAGAAATTGAGCCAAAATTTCTTTTCAAGGAGAGCAGAGAATGCATTTGAATAAGCACTAAATTCAGCAGGAGAATAACTAATATGGTTGGTTTTAAAGACACAGAAATTAATATTTTGCTGTGTTATGAATGTTAAGTGTGGATTTTAAAAGGCCAGAGGAAGAACATACATGATTTCTACTCCCAGTTTCTGGCAAGATGCTGTAGCAATTTTATACATGAGAAAGTAAGCAAATGATTGTGATTTTATTTTTGAATGGCTACTATCACAAAAGACCTTTGGCCCATTTGTTCTGGCAATATGTGCCTTAATGATGTCTTTTGCATCATAGCCAGCAAACATTTTTGCAGCATATTTTGTAAAAGCAACAAAGAACAGCCTGTTCTCCACCAAATTAAGCACCGATCCTGCAGATGCTTACACAGTTTGTTTGTTTCCAGATAAGGCGTGTGCATGGACTTTTATGTCTGTAGTAAAACTAGGCACACCCTCAGAGAATGTAGTCTCTGAGACGGTTGGTCCAGTTTCTGAGGATGGCTGGGCTGCAGTCATCTGGATGCAAATGAATCACAGCATTGCTGTTATCTGGATTGCTCTTCAAGGGCCAGGCTTTTATTCCACAACCACCTTTCACCTGGCTGTATTTAGAGCAATAATTTCATTTTTAGAAGAAAGCAGTGCAACAGATGCAGAATGAAAGGAAAACTAGCTTACTAAAGGAATACACTGTATTTTCTGCAGAGCCAGGCAACTGACAAAGCACCCATGAACATCATCATGATACACCTTCACCTTAGGTTACCAGCTGCCCCCCTTGCAGTAAACATTGTACGAAGTTCTCAAGATGTCAGGTAAGAGCTCTTGCAAAACTTCCCGGTCCCAAGGTCCCTCAGGAAAAGCTGATCAATACTTTTTTGTTGTGTTGCGAACACAAATTTCAGCCTTGCCCAGACAAGTGCAGCTCCCACCAAGCTGAGAAAGAGCAGGATTCTCTTACACTGGAATTGATGTTTGCTCACAGTTTTCCATCATGCAGTATTTCATGGTCTTCATTCTCTGGTTATTAAAACAGGATGTTAATCAACAAGTGGAGAAGGAGGAGTCAGGGAGTTGGTTCCCATCTCAGAAGTGGCAGCTAAAGCTGCAGAGCAACACGTGTTTCTCATTTGAAACTTATACTCATTCTTAAAAACAATAAGACATACCATCTGTTGCAGCCATTCATAATAAGATTTGGGCTGAGTTTGACTGTGAAAACCCATTTCAACATGAGTATAAATGTGCAGATGAAGAAGTGTTGCGAAGCAATTCATTGGAGCTTTCCTTGCTATACACTACAGGCAACAATGGCCAACTGTCTCCAGGCGTACACACGGGGTTCTATAAGCCCCATTTATCGAGTCATTGCAAAGCATCAACATCTTCCTGTGGCAAAAATAGTTTTAACAATTTGGCACCATTTCCCTCAAGCAGTTAATAAACAAATTACTAGATGTTTGTGGGACTGTGCAAAGCAGTTGACTCTGTCAACAGAACTTTTAAAATGCAAGGATAGACAGGGCATATTTTCAGTTGAAAGGGACCTACAAGGATCATCTAGCCCAACTGCCTGACCAATTCAGGGCGGACCAAAAGTTAAAGCATGTTATTAAGGGCATTGTCCAAATGGCCAACACTGACAGGCTTGGGCATCGACTGCCTCTCAGGGAAGCCTCTTCCAGTGTTTGACCACCCTCACAGTAAAGAAATGCTTCCTAACGCCCAGTCTAAAACCTGTCCTGGCACAGCTGTGAACCCTTCCCGCGTGTCCTGTCAGTGGGTATCAGGGAGAAGAGATCAGCACCTGCCTCTCCACTTCACCTCCTCAGGAAGCTGTAGAGAGCCATGAGGTCATTCCTTGGCCACCTCCTCTCCAAATTAGGCGAACCCAAAGTGCTCAGCTGCTCCTCACAGGACATGCCTTCCAGCCCTTCCACCAGCTTTGCTGCCCTCCTCTCGAGACATGCAAGTCCAATTGTAGGGCCCAAACCTGCACACAGTACTCAAAGTGAGGAGGCTGAACCAACTCTAAATACAGCGGGATAAACACCTCTTTTGACTGGCTGGTTAGACTGTGTTTGATGCACCCCAGGATGCGGTTTGCCCTCTTGGCTGCCTGGGCACACTGCTGATTCATATTGAGCCGCTGTCAACAAGCACACCCACATCCCTTTCTGCAGGGCTGCTCTCCAGCCACTCCCCTCCCAATTTACGTTTGTGCCTGACTTTACTCCATCCCAGATAAAGAATCCAGCAGTTGTTCTCATTAAATTTCATCCCATTAATCATTGTCCCATGCTCTGATCTATGGAGATGCCTCTGCAAAGCCTCTTGTCCCTCTAGAGAGTCAATACCACCTCCCAGTTTGGTATCATCATCAAACTTGCTAATAGTGCATTCAAATCCTGCACCTAGACCTTTGATAAATACATTGAACAGAACTGGCCCTAGAATTGAGCCCTGAGGAACAGCCCTGGTGACCAGTCACCAGCCAGATGTAGCCCCACTCACTACAACCCTTTCAACTCTGCCCTTCAGCCAGTTCTTCACCCAGTGCACTGTAAACCCACTCATCCAACAGTTGGACAACTTGCCTTATTAATCTCCAGAAAAACTACATTTACCACATTCTTTTCATCTACTGGGTGGGTGACCTTATCATATAAGGGTATCAAATCAGTTGAACAGGACTTTCCCAATCTGAACCCACGTTGACTGTGCCCGATGATCACATTATTCTTTAAATGTCTTGCAATAGTATCCAGTATAATCTTCTCCGTATTTTTTTCAGGATCTTAGGTCAGACTAATAGGTCTGTAGTTCCCTGACTCTTCCCTCATACACTTCTTGTAAATTGGAATGACATTGGCTAGCTTCCAGTCAGCAGGGACCTCCCCAGACTCCAAAGACCTTTGGTCAGTAGTTGAGAGGGGTCCCTGCTGTAACATCTACTAGCTCATTCAGCGCTCTGGGATGAATCCTATCAGGCTACATGGACTTGTGAATGTTCAGCCGATACAGCTTGTCTCTTACAATTTCAGTGTCCACAAATGGAAAGTCACTGCTCCCACGCTCATGGTCCTCCAGCTCAGGGAACTGGGCAGCCCAAGGTCTATCAGCATTATTAAAGACAGAGACAAGAAAAAAACCCCAAAACATCACTGAATGCCTCTGCTCTTTCCTTTTTTCTTTTTCTTTTTTTTTTTTTTCCAATCCCTATCAGTCAGATAACAATTTCCAACAAGTATTGGTCCAATGTTTTCTTAGACCTCCTCTTGCTATGAATGTACTCTAAAAAGTCCTTCTTGTTATCTGATGCAACACTGGCCAGTTCCAACCCTAACTGAGCTTTGGCCTTCCATGTCTTCTTGCATATATGAACCATAGCTCTGTAATCTTCCTTGTATCAAGGGAAAAACAGAATGATTGCTTTATGTACTCTGGAACTGGTATAGGACTTTGATAGCAATTAAATTTTGTCTCTGAGAGGAGACAGGAGGACGGAGCAGTCCTCTTTGAGAAAGGAATGCCTTTCCTTTGCACTGGAAATATCTTCATTATCATCTCTGCACCACAGATTTCTCCACTCACAAATCTGAAGGCTCAGACTCACTCTGTTTAATAACCAAGGCTGCACTGATTTTAATACTGCCCAATTTTACTCTGTACATTCAAATTCCCTCCAAGTCAACAAGAAAACTCCCAAGTGTTTCATTGGGTTCTCATCAGAAGCACGTGCTCAAAGACAACTACTGCACCTTTATCAAGTCTGTTTGAAAAAACTAAAAACATACAACACAATCAACAATTAAAAACACCCAGAAACCCCCCCCCTCAAATTTGAAGACATTAATTTAACAAATGTGACAATAGAACCAAGACATATTTTTAATGGATTCTATTTGAAACACAGACTTTGTTTTCAAAGTACCTGCACAGAATGTAAATTTGTCACTTTATGGTAATTACTAATATCCTCCCCGACCAGAGTCATCTGGAACGTATTTAATTACTGACGTCATTGAAAATGTACATGGCACATGCTCACTGTTCGGAGTCAGTCTTTAAATGGACAAAGGCCCATTTGTTCCTTCTTTGAAAATGTAGCCTCAGCATATAAAGTGACCCCCAAACTACGCTTCTGTTATTTGTGCACAGCATACATAAAATGTAAAAACAAGCTGACATTCATCAAGCATTGAAGCACATGCCTAGGTAGAAGCATCCCAGTGGTCTCAATGGGAAAAAAATGGGGAAAAATCTAGGGGTGCAACTGTGCCTCATACAAATATTCATGTGGTACATTTATGCCTCTGCCACACCCTGTGCCTCTGCATCACTTCCAGTTGGTATCAGAGCCACCTCAGGTGTGCCTGTATGTACTGCTGGCACTCCCTGCACATGCATTGCTCCGTATCAAACCCGTGGCAGGACTCAGATACCACCACATTTTCCCTGTGACATTTTAATAGCTGATGCCTCCATATTTTCAGCTCTACGCTGACTATCAACTAAAAGTTTCTAAAAGTAAAAAGGCACTGCCAACCTGAGTATAAATACCCAAAGTAGCAATAGCATACAAATGCAATTATACTTGAAGCAGGACTAATTTCAGCCTATGATAAGAAAGGGACCACCAGTATCCATATAGTGTAATTTTATAGTGAAGCCACTAGTGGTTAGAGCCACTAGACGCTCCTTTCTACTCTCCTAAGCAAGGGTAGAATATCAGTCATTCATCTTACAATTTCAGTGTTTTCTGCCAAGCCTTATCAATAAAAAATACCTCCAACATCAGCTTTGTATTGTTTCTTGATTTTTTTTTCTATTCAGGGTCAAATCTTCAAACCCTAGTCTGCATTCGCTACGTGGACTTCACATTCCTTCCCATTCCTTCAGTTTTGCTGCAGAAACATGGAACCATCTTTTAAGGTTGCATTCAGAATAGCACTTAAATGCACGATTTGTTACTTTAAATAGCAACACAGGTGGAATAACTCTGGAGTGTTTCATATACAGACATTAAAGGCAGATTTCTAGGGGAGCTTAGCTTTCATTAGGGCACCTGAAAATAATGGGCTCATTTTCAAAATCCCGCAGAGTGCAACAGCTCCTGTTCTGTTTAGCAGAACCATTATTTTGCGAATCTGAACATCTGAGGGTTTGGAAGCTTTCAGGTATGAGTGTGTGTCTGTGTGGTCCCGCAAGCTTCTGCAAGAGCTTAAATTGAAAACTGTGCAATTATTAATTTTTAAAGCAAAAATGACAAAGGCCCGACACTGCCTCTCCTGGCATAAAAAGAAAGGACTCAGCTGGATTACGTAGTGAGGTGCTAGCCGAAGCCTCTGCTGAACTAGCATGTGCTCTCCTGCAAAGGGCAAGACAATAGTTTCACTCACACACACTGTTCCACACACACAAGAGAGGAAAAAAACAGAGTTAATGCAGGGCAGCTGAATAATACCTTCACAGAAGCAGAGAGAGAAACCAGGTAGACGTCATCTGCAAGGTGAATTAAAATTATACATCTCTGAGGATTATTGGTGAAAATTGAGACCTGGAAGGGAATTTGCTTTTGATATTGGAAAGGATAAATACCCAATGTAAATCCTTTTATGTGGGCCTCTAGAGTAGAACAGAGAAATTAAAGATAAATGAGATTAAGGCATTTTTTAAAACTACCTCAGACATATTTAAATTACCCATGGAGGGGAAAAAGGCTTTGGAGGAGGACATTAGTTTAGACCCTCAACAAGACATTCATCTAGGAAATCAATTGGAAGAAATCTTTTCTAATCTGAATTGGTCACTGCCCCCCGCAAAAGCCAGACACATCCCCGAAAAACATTTAAGAACATTTCTGCATAGCCTGGCAATCAGCCTGGGGGGGTAAATGACATGCCATGTCATTTTTTTGGTGAGGTCTGGGTTAGGAAACATGTAGGTATAACTTGATCCCTTCCCAACCCCCCCAGAGTATGCCCTGGGGAAGGCCCCTTTGCCTTAGCCTCCCACAAATCCTCCTCTCATTTAATTGCTCTTGGAAACAGAGACAGCAGCTAACAAAAGTCAAATGCTACGCAGTCTGTGTTTCTGTCTCTTTTGCCAGAGTTTGAGGTACATACAACTACTGTGGTTTCATGCAGGCCTATATTGTTATTAAAAGTGGACTGGAAATGTTGTTAGCAAGGGAAGTGCAGGAAATGAGTAAAAAAGTAATACATTCAGATACATTTGGCTCTCTTCCGGGGAGCTCTTTCAATATAAAGAAACTCAACAAAGTTGTATTTTTAGATCTGGAAAGATGCGTTCTCGTATTTCACACACTAAAGGGATTTGCCTCAATACACTCAAATTTCCCCCTCCCTCCTCCTCCCTCATGTGCTAGAAGACATGAACTTCAATCCTCAACTTAACCACTGGGTATACGTATTCTGTTCTCCCCATTGGCCAGAATAAAACCCAAAAAATGTATTTAATTTCTTTTTTGGATTTATAATGGCACCTGGCAAGGATGGTCTTAATCTCCTTACACTGCTTGCACCAATGAAAGAAAACTTTGCAGTGCTTTTTGCTAAAGAAAGGAAAGGATAACAGGAAAAAAATCTAGAAATATAAATATAATCTCCGTGTAGATCTGTTA